>NC_063188.1:23695152-23998350 GCF_023159225.1 Perognathus longimembris pacificus
CCACTCTCCTCCCCCTTTCCCTTTCCCCCCATGAGGTGTTCAGTTCACTTACTCCAAACAGTTTTGCAAGTATTGCTTTGGTAGTTGTTTTTCTTTTTTTACCCTGTGTCTCTCAATTTTGGTATTCCGTTTCAATAGCTATACCCTTATGATCACATAAGATGATGCTAAGTGAAATGAACTCCATGTTATGGAAACGATTGTTATATCACAGTTGTAACTACTTTCAACGTCCCATGTATATCTGTAGCTACTATTATTGACGATGTTCTTGTATCACCTTCCCATGGTTGTACCTACACTATCTCTGTAATCTTAACTGAGTATATTGGAAATCATGTATACTGGTATTAGAACTACGAAATGTGTACATTTCTTGTGATATCTTACGCCCTGTTTTTCTTTCCCTTCTCTAGTTCAGGTAGACATATATACAATATACAATGTATCAAGAACATATACAGTAGCCACGTGGCCAAGCCCAAGTAAATTCGCCTAGGGCTTTAAATGTAATGTCGATATTAGACAATATGTTGGCAGTAGTCTTATATGAATGTACATACATAGCTTTTGAGCTATTGTATTCCACTGAGAGGTCAATTTTTGACCTTTATATGTTGAGTAATTGTTTGGTTTTAGTTACATACTGTTGGGTCGCTGCCCCAATCCTGTGGGAAATACCATTTGACAAGCAGTTTTTGGTTTCACAGACCTGTTCTCTACTGTCTCTCCATCTCCCTTTGTTAACAGTCATATATCAGGGAGATCATGCCCCTTCGTTTTCTGTGTTCTAGGCTTGTCTCGCTCAACATTATTTGTTCGAGTTCTGACCATTTCCCTGCGAATAACAATATTTCACCATTCCTAATTGCTCTGTAGTATTCCATTGTGTATAGGTACCATATTTTTTGGATCCATTCATCTGTGGAGGGGCATCTGGGTTGTTTCCATATTTTGGCTATTGTGAATTGTGCCATGATAAATATGGAAGTACAAATGTCTTTTTGATATCTTGGGACTTGCTGTTTAGGATAGATGCCTAAGAGTGGTATGGCTGGGTCATAGGGTAGGTCTATATTGAGCTTTTTGAGAAACCTCCATACTGTTCTCCAAAGTGGTTGTACTAATTTGCACTCCCACCAACAATGGAGAAGGGTTCCTCTTTCCCGGCATCCACTCCAGCATTTGTTGTTGCCTGAGTTCAGAGTATAGGCCATTCTAACTGGGGTGAGGTGGTATCTCAGGATTGTTTTGATTTGCATTTCCTTTACTACCAGGGATGTTGAACATTTCCTCATATGTTTCTTTGCCATTTTTATTTCTTCTCCTGTGAAGTCTCTCTTTAGCTCCTTTGCCCATTTCCTAATTGGTTTATTGGGTTTAGAGGGGTTTAGTTTTTTGAGTTCTCTGTAGATGACAGATATTAAGCCTTTGTCTGTTGCTGTGCTGGTAAAGATCCTTTCCCATATGGTTGGCTGTCTTTCTGTTTTGGTTGCTATGTCCTTAGCTGTGCAGAAACTTTTTAATTTGTAGTAGTCCCATTTGTCGAGTCTCTCCCCTATTTGTTATGCCCCTGGGACTATATTCAGGAAGTTCCTTCCTGTGCCTATAAGTTCTAGCATCTTTCCTACTCTATCCTTCAGTGGTTTCAAGGACTCAGGTCTGATATTGAGGTCCTTGATCCATTTTGAGTTGATCATGGTGCATGGTGATAGGCCAATCTCCCTTCTTAAAACAGTATCAGCAGTGTTCTTTGTTCTATTTTCACACATGTAAACTAACTGCTTTTGCAGTTGGGTTGATAGCCACTGTATCTAGAACTGATTTCGTGAGTTTGAGCAGAATAGTATTATCCCTACTATGTCCTTTTAACTCTGCCAATTGCTCACTGTAGCTGGGTTTGTGGCTAACAAAGCTTTGCCCTAGCATTAATGAAGCCATGGATTCCACCCATAGTAGTTTGAGAATATCTAATCTAAATTCCCTATCTTTCAATATAGAAAATAAAGTGTTTGGTTAGGGAAATAATGTTCCTTTGTGGCACTGGTGGGACTTAAATATTAAGTTCCCAGTTCACGTCTAATGATATCCCTACTACTTTATGCTGAGTCTGTCTGGGTGAAGATACTGCTCCAGAACAAAAAATGAAAGAAGACGCATTCTGCTTCTTTCAGAGCAAGTCTTAGTCCACTGTCATATTTCATCATATCTTCCATGCCTGTTTTCCTAAATACACCTCTGGTTAAATACAACATTGATAGCAACAAGCTCCATACAGAGGTGGCAATGACTCATAATATAAAAGTGTGGCCAGTTGCAAGACCATTTGCAAACTCAACTAAATTTCCAAAACCATTAGTATCCCACCCACCCATGTTACAGTAAAGATGAAAGAAAAGTGGGTACCAAGTGAACCATAGGAAACACTAATGGAAAAGGTCACTTTTTCTCATTCCTTAAATTCCTGTTACATCATGCATAAGGCTACTCCAATCATATTGAAGACAGTCAGCTTAAAGACAGCAATATTTTCATTATTACTCTATTCTGGGATTATATAAGTGGCATATTCAGAAATGTCACAGGAAGGAGTTTCCCCATTACCTTTCCTGAAGTAGCCATCTGCTACTGAGCAAGTATTTTTAATTAAATTTATGGCACTTAAACTTTGTAGAACCATCCAGCTGATTACAATTTATATTATGTAAAACTAGATGCCTTAGAGTTATATTGGCCTAGGATTTTCTAGCTGGTATCTACTGAGATTGACATTTCATTACCTACAGGCACACATGTATCTGAATAACCTTCATGCATTGACATAAACTGGGAATCAAGGACTTGCTGTGGCATCTGGATGCATTAAGGACACATAGTAATTAAGAGTTTGTTTCAGCCAAGCACCAGTGTTTCACACCTAGTCAGGAGGCTGAGATATGGGGATCCTGGATTGAAGCCAGTCCAGGGAGGAAAGCCTGTGAGATTCCTATCTCCAATTAAGCACCAACAAAAAGGAGCTAGAAGTGGAGCTCTGCCTTAAGTGGTAGAGTGCTAACTTTAAGCAAAAAAAAGCTGAAGAATAATACCTAGGCTCTGATTTTGAAGCCTAGGACTGCTACACACACACACACACACACACACACACACACACACACACACACACACACAGAGGAATTTTTTTTTCAGAAACTGTAGTATAGCATCAGGAAGTCCAGAAATATTCAATCCCATAAACATCACCACTGAAACATTTCAACAACCCAGAAAAACACAATTTTGTAACATCTGTAAAGTACATAAATTATGTTATAAGTCATTTACCGAATTATAAAATGTGAATTCTACCTTTCTTCAGTAACTGTAAACATATGAAAAAATTTTGTTATGACTGAAATTTGTAAAAGATGAACCATGACTACCATGATAAAACATAATATTATCCCCCAAATGTGTTTAGGGAGAATATAGTCTCTGTTGTAAAGTCAGTTGTTTTATCCATGGAAAAGAAGAATTTGCTGAACACTTGCTACATAGACTGAAAGCCACAGGCAGGAGCCTAGAGCTATTTATAAATTACTTTGGAAGACAAAATATACATAAATAAATAAATCTACACGAATGAAAGCAAGCTGAAAGAATAGTCTGAATTAATGTCAATATTAAACTATTTGCAATTAGATTATGTGCTTTAAATGAGCCTGGATACTGAAGCATCTCCTCCTCTGTTTCCATCTTGTTATTCAGAAGCTATATAGTATACTTTGTTAAATCTTGGGGACATTCTCCCACTGGCATTTTTTGGTGCCTGAAATTTCCAGCATTAGTAAAACTTTAGGAAAATGATTCTTATCTGATTTGAGGCAAAAGGATATATCAGTATCTATAGTGAGAGAGTGTATAATATATTAAATCCTAAGAAACACATTTGGTAGTGATTCAAATTACTGGAATTCACAAACGACTGTTTGAGATAAAACTAATCATTTAATGTCTCCCAAATTTATAATCCAGCCAAACGTACTTTTTGTAATTATACTGTTTTCTTATCATCTCCTACTTGGATGTCTAAGAACCCTAAATCTTAAAACAGCCAAAACTAAATTCTAGTCCCTCCTTCTCAGACCTGCTCTTCTCACGAACATCTCCATGCTCAGTGGTTGGAAACTCCCTTCTAATTGGTGAGGCCAAGAACAATGAGGCCATTTTAACTCTTATTTTGCTTTCATGTACCACTTTTTTTGCACTTAGCAAATCCTTCTGTACCTAACTTCATCATATTTCTAACCCTCATCAGTTCTCAAGATCTCTACCACCCTGGTATAAGCTATCATCATCTCTGACATAGAATAATACAAGAGGACCCTAACTCATCTTTTGTCACTGCTTTTCACAGCTGGCTTTTAATACAGTATCTGGAGTTTTTTTGTTTTTCTTTTTGTCATTCAATATGGCAATGCCATTTTTTAATTTTTTTATTTTTTTTAAGTTTTTATTATAAAACTGATGTACATAGAAGTTACAGTTTCATATGTTAGGGATTGGATACATTTCTTGTACTGTTTGTTACCTTGTCCCTCATACCCCCCTCCCTCCCCCCCTTTTCCTTCCCCCCCCCCCCCGGAGGTGTTCAGTTCACTTACACCAAACAGTTTTGCAAGTATTGCTTTTGTAGTTGTTTCTCTTTTTTTACCCTGTGTCTCTCAATTTTGGTATTCCCTTTGAATTTCCTACTTCCAATACCCATAAACACTGTTTCCAATATACTCAGATAAGATTACAGCGATAGTGTAGGTACAACCACAGGAAGGTGATACAAAAACATCATCAATAATAGAAGCTACAGATAAACATAGGACGTTGAAAGTAGTTGCAACTGTGATATAACAATTGTTTCCACAACATGGAGTTCATTTTTCTTAGCATCATCTTATGTGTTCATAAGGGTATAGCTATTGGGCCTTGTGATGCTCTGTTATGAATTGCCTAAACCTGTACTAATTATTCCGAATAAGGGAGACCATAGAGTCCATGTTTCTTTGGGTCTGGCTCACTTCACTTAGTATAATTTTTTCCAAGTCCTTCCATTTCCTTACAAATGGGGCAATGTCATTCTTTCTGATAGAGGCATAAAATTCCATTGTGTATATGTACCACATTTTCCTGATCCATTCGTCTACTGAGGGGCATCTGGGTTGGTTCCAGATTCTGGCTATGACAAATTGTGCTGCGATGAACATTGTTGTGCTGGTGGCATTACTGTGATTTTGTTTGTGGTCTTTTGGATAGATACCCAAAAGTGGGGCTGCTGGGTCATAGGGGAGTTCTATATTTAGCCTTCTGAGGAATCTCCATACTGCTTGCCAGAGTGGCTGAACCAGTTTACATTCCCACCAACAATGAAGTAGGGTTCCCTTTTGGCCACATCCTCTGCAACAATTGTTATTGTTAGTTTTCTTGATATATGACATTCTTGCTGGGGTGAGATGGAATCTCAATGTTGTTTTGATTTGCATTAGTATCTGGAGATTTTATTAAGACATGAGTGAGATTATGATCCTCCTTAGAGGAAAAACCCTCTTTGAAAAGACCTTCCAAAAGCCTCCTTCCCCCAGTTTCCCTTCTGACCTCATCAACTGGCCAACTCCACTCGAATTCTGGCAGCACACATGCTCTTCTTTTAATTCATTAAGCATGATTCTTTGGGATTTTTTTCTCTCTAGCTGGAAAATTCTTGTCACACTTATCTACATAGCTTCTTTCCACAACTCCTTCAGGTTTTGTTCAAATATGATTGTCAGTGAGGCCTATCCTGGAGCTACTTACAACAATAAATATTGCCTTAATCCCAATTTTCAACATGCTTTTCCTCAATTATTTTTCTCCAAATTAACTTACTTTCGTATCTTATTATCTATCTCCCATACCACAAATAAGGACATTCCCTTTGACTATTGTCATATTCATACTTACAATAATTTGAAAATACTCGAAGCTTATTTTGTGAGTGAAGAAGTGAAGGAGTGGGCACAAAAAAGGAAGAAAGAAACATGTAGACCAGGAACTTTGAAATCCACTACCTGATATCTACAGAGGTAAGGCAGAATTGAGTGCAGCAGGGTGGGTGGCATGCTACTTGGAGATGTCAAAAAATGTGGGCCCTACCCAAAGACAGTCATTGCCTATAATTTATGATAGGATACAATCTGCCATAAGGTGGCTTCTATGTCCATTATTTGACCGACATTTCTTGTGGGGTTTAAGAATAAAAACTTGCTGATTAATTGTGGCTTTTTATATGACTGAAGTTTTCTGATGATGCTGGCAACCATGAACTAAGTGAAAGAGCTCTCTATAAATAATCAAAAGAATGCACATGTATTAATTTCTAAATAAAGATAGGAAGAGTACTACTAGGAAAAGACTTAATTCTCAAATACAAAAAGTTATTAGATGCCAAATGTTGTAAAATTTTACACATTTAGAAAAATGTTAAATGACAGTCTTTTTAAGACATTTTGCTTACCTGAAGTTCAGAGTTTAAATAAAGCCTTAAATTAAGCTTCACTGATTTCGACAGAACTAGTCAAGACTGAATATTTTCTTCCTGCCTTATTATGCTGGGAAAGAGGCCATGGGCAGTTTTCTTTCAGCACCTGAAAACATTTCTATAAAAAATTCATCAACCTTCAATTTGTTTCAATGACACATTTAGCTTTTCAATTCCAAAGGCTGCACCTGCTGCCATATTTAAAAAAAAACACTTACATGTGATTTTCCTCTGCCAGATAAAGGGTAAGCATGGCCTGAGCTAAAGAATAAGGCACTCACCACAATTTTAAAAGGTCCAGAATGGTAACAACACCAATAACAAAAAGAATATACAACTAATGAACACATGGAAGAACCACCAAACCCACCCTTCTCTGGAGGGGACATGGGGATTACCACATAAATAAACTAAAGCATCAGCAGTAGTAAGTGAGGAAATAGTGAAGAAAGGAGAGAATGAGCACCAGGTGGATTCCTAACACCAACTGTAGTTGTTGAATATATAATCATTCACCTACCTTCTTTTTCTAAGTTTTCCGCAGGAACAGAAGTCCACTGAATCTAGCAAGGCCTGCAACCAAACATTTAAAGAATTTAAAGAACTGATTTTGGCAGTACAAAAGGCATACTGTGAATGCGTGTGTGTGTGTGTGTGTGTGTGTGTGTGTGTGTGTATCATTGTTATACTCTGCCAAAATCCCCCTCCAATTAAATATTTTCCAGTTGCTAGATACATCCTTCAAGTAATTACCTCCTTCAGAGACAATCTGAACTACAGAGGACCATGTCCACAGCTATAATCCTTCAAGGAGCACACATTCAGGGATTTATTGTTAAGGACCATTCTAACTCTGGAAAAACTTATGAAGGATGTTTTAAGCTATAGATCTCCCCATGATGTTAGCCAAGGTTACTTTTGAGCTTGTAACTTAACTTTTCCCTCTGTCCATTTCTGCTCCATCCTTCCTCCTACAGGTATTAGACCCAAAGACACTGCTTAAAAAGCATGATTCATTCTACATTCCATCTCAAGACTGCTTCTTAAGGGACTCAAGCCATAACAGCCTATAAAGTGAAGCAAGGTAGGACATATGTGAAAAATGTGTATTTCTTGTTCATTGTTTCATGGATATTAATCTTGTTTTTCTAACACACATATATACTCACTACAGAGCCAGGAAATTACAATCATGCATCATTGAATAATGATTACATGCTCTGAGAAATATCATTAGGCAACTATGTAATGCTGTGTGTCGGGCTCGGGTCGCCTCCCCTGGAGTGGAGATCAAGACTCAGCTACACTTCTCACAACTCCCTTTCTCACCCTCTCCCCTGGTCACCCGGCTGGCAAGTAAGGCCAGGATGGAGCAGGGGAGCCAGCACTGACCTCATGCTTACCCACCTCCTTACCAGTAAAGAAAGCCAGGCATACGCGGATCTCAGAGAAGCTTCAAGAGCAATCTGATTTATTAAGGCGGGGGTAAAGGGAAATGATAGGAAGGAACCAAAGGAGACTGACCGGCCAGGACGCTGATAGGCTGTGAGCTTGTCATATGACCCCCTCATGAGCTAACATCACTCGAAAGCGCCGCGCCAGGGAGAGACTGGGGGCGCATGGGCTGGCAAGAAAGTTGGGGGCTGTTTGCAAAGCCGGTTCTTCTGGTTCCGGACCCAGAGAATTGTGGCCTGCTTGCGCATTCCCCAGGGCTGGGCGGAAGGGCGTCAAGTCCCCCGTCAAATCCAAAGGCTGGATCCCAACACTGTGAATATTACAAAGTATTCTTACTTGAACCTAGATGGTAAAGCCTGCCAACATAACTAGACTCCACAGCATAGTTATTGCCCCTAGGCTACCATCATATATAGCAGTTACTTTACTGAATACAATGAGCAACTGTAACATAGTAGTATTTGTGTACATAAATGTATCTATAAACTGCTTTGTTAAATGGCATCCCTTTGTACAACTACTTAAATATAATTTAAAAATTAAAGATAAAAATAAATATGTCTAAACAAAAATTGCACTAAAATATGACCTAGCCCTTACAAAACAGTACACCTGTATAGGGCATTGAGCATTTATGGCATTGACTGTGTGTGTGAAGTTGATTGGGGTGAGTCAGTGACTAGGTGCTCAGTAAACAAGAAGACCTAGCACATTACTACAGATTTCACTGTGCATTTGTGCAGCACTACCAAGTTAAAAATTCTTCTTCAAGTCAGGAGCCAGGGGCTCATGCATGTAATCCTAGTTACTCAGGAGGCTGAGATCTGAGGATCAAAGTCCAAAGCCAAGCCATAACAGGAAAATCTCTGAGATTCTTGCCTCCAGTTACCCACCAAAAATCCAGAAGAGGACCTGTGGCTCAAGTCATAGAGCACCACCCTGGAGTGAAAAGGGAAATACTATATATATGATCCTAGAGTACTGTAACTTATTACCCCATAAACTTGGATTATTTTTAAATGTTTTAGGCCTTTTCATAGTAGTTTAAAACACATATCATATAGGTATACAAAATACTTTCCATGCATCCATAATCTTTTTGTTTTTAAACACCCCATATATATCTTTTAAACTATTTGTTGAAAACTAAGACACAAACACACACTAACCAAGTCCTAACACAGAGTCAGGATCAGAAATAACATTGTTTTCCACCTGCACATCTTGTCCAACTAGAAGATCTTCAGAGGCAGTAACAGCCATGGAGATTTAATCTCCTAAGATAATAATGCCATCTTCTGAAATTCATCCCGACAGATACGCTACCGTCTGTTTTATATTTAACTCCAATTTTAAATAAATAGAATGTATGTACTTGAAAATACCAAAGAAAAGCAGAGTAAATACTAATAATTGTTCATTATCGACTAGTTTGTACTGTATAGTATAGAATTGTACATCCTGTATCTTTTGCATGTGTGTGGTCCTGGGGATCAAACTCAAGGCTTCATACATGCTAGGCAAGTGTTCAGTCACTGAGCTAGAAACCTAGCCCTGTATGTACTAGACTTTTGTAGGCCTCCCAAAGCAGTAGTAGTTTTTATGCAGGATCACCAAAAACATGTCTCTAATATGCTGTACTATGATGATATGACTGCTCTGACATTGGTAGATGATTAGAATAATTCAGTTCCAGTATAATCTTATAAGAACACCATTGTATGTGAGGTTTGTCATTGACCACATGTCATTATTTGACACATTACTGTACTTATTGTTAAAAAGTGTCAGTTGCTGGTTGATTGAGAAAAACTCACTGGGATATTTATGGATGTGCATTCATTTTAGAGACTTGAAGCCATCAACCCTTTTACAATTGTCATAAAATAGTCTATCACTCTTATCCTTAAATGCATTCTGTTTAAAGGTGAAGGAAATGCATTTTTTGCCTTCCATAGAAAATGCAGGTTTTGTCTTAATATCACAGAAAAGGCCACCATTTGAAAAGGTCTACTATTTTCTGCACTTCCTTCTTGGAAATAAAATCTTTAGGCCAAGCACAGTGCCTTAAGCATGACCATGCTTTCTTTCTCATATAAATGAAAGAATATATATTCAATCATCATCCATCATCAATACTTCCTCTTTCACAGTGTAAGAGTTATTCTAGTACAGTTGCTCCATGACTATTTTGTTGCCTAATGAAAAGAAGTGGTGAAAGAACATTTTTGTTCTAATCATGTTGAACAGAAACCCACACCAAGCTGCAAAGGAGTCTGAAAATTTCCTCAAGACTACCATGTCTTTGGCTAAAAACTAAATGTTTTCTTTGTTTTTTGGTAGTGATGCAAATTAGGAAAATTGAGAGAATGAGTAGAGCTTGGAGAGTTGGGAGAGAATGATGAAAGGAATGGGATTGATCAAGAAGCATTGTACTCAAATTATACTAAATGAAGTGAGCCAGACCCAAACAAACATGGACTCTATGGTCTCTCTCATAGGGAATAATTAGCACAGGTTTAGGCTAGTCACAGCAGAGGATCACAAGAGCCTAATAGCTATGCCCCTATGAATGCATAAGATAATGCTAAGTGAAATGAACTCCATCTTATGGAAACGAGTGATATATCACTCTTGTAATTACTTTCAACATGCCATGTGAAACCGTAGCTTCTATTGTTGATGATACTCTTGTATCCCCTTCCTGTGGTTGTACCTGCACTATCACTGTATCTTATCTGAGTACATTGGAAACTGTATATACTGGTATTAGAACTAGGAAAGTGAAAGGGAGTACCAACATCGAGAGACACAGGATAAAAGGACAAATGACTACAAAAGCAATACTTGCAAAACTGTTTGGTATAAACCAACTGAACAACTCATGGGGGGGGAGAGGGATAGGGGAGTGGGGAGTGGGGAATGAGGGAGGAGGTAACAAACAGTACAAGAAATGTATCCAATGCCTATCGTATGAAACTGTAACCTCTCTGTACATCACTTTGGCAATAAATAAGAAAAATTTTAAAAAAGCATTGTACTCATAAACTAACAGGGTGAATTGAAAATTCTTTGTAGAACTAGTTAAAGATAATAAAATTGTTTTGTTTAAAGCTATAGCTCTGGCACATTCATTAAATCTGTGTCTATCAAACAAATGCTGACAACTCCTAGATTTAAAAATTGGAAGAAAAAATTGGCAGGAGTAAGTCAAAAAATTAACATAGCTTTATTCAATTTTGCCTAGAAATTAGTAAAATATTTGGAACAGACTAAGTACTCAATAAAAGCAAGGTGTTATAATTGTGAAGGGATATAATTTCTTATTGTAAGAAATAATGTAGTCCTTAATTACAAGTGACAGAAAATGAATGTTGTCTCAGAATTTATTATATAATGTATGAAATATTATATGACCACTTATCAGTAAATTTTTTCTTAAAAAACATCAGAAAGTACATCAATAGTTTAGAATTCTCAGACTATATACTTTTTTTCATTTACTTGACTCTATTATTATGGCTTATAAGTTGCCATAGTGGATAAACTATTTTGTACCCAAAGTTTACTCACAAAAACAGGTGCTTTCCAGATTTGGCCCTGCTAGCCATTGGGCTTTTGCAAACAACTAACATATTTGGGTAAAATCAAACATACTTTTGATCCCTGGTAAATACATTGCTTTGAAGAATGATGAACCTCTACCTCCAGGGAATTTTCTGATGGTTTATTCCTGGTTAAACACATTAGGTGATGCTGTTGTTTTTGTCAAATGTACCCAAAGACCAAAAGAAAATATTAAGACCTACATCTGCATCCTATGTTTACATTTTGCCTGGGTCTACCTCTCTAATATTTACTTTCTTCTTATAGAATATAAGTATGGAAATTAATATAGCAAAATGTTTGAAAGTTTTATCTATTAATTTTACTATACAGTTCTATATCAGAACCATTTATTAATTATACATTTTAGTGCATGACTACAATAAATCCAGATTAATTTACTTTTTTTGTTATATCAGTTCATTCATATGATTATAGTGAAAGCAAGACCTAAATTTCAATACAATTATAAAGGCCTTGGCTCAGGTAATAACCAAAATGCATACCGCCAGCAATTAAAAGGCAAATTTCTACAATTTCACTAAAGAATCATATTCATGAATTCCTTCTGTAAATCATATCTGAAACACCCACTCACCCAGCACCTACTACTCATACACTATGGTATAAACTTTCTGTGTGCAGACCCTAGGTCTTGAACTCAGGGCCTGGGTGCTGTCCCTAAGCTTCTTAAACTGAAGGCTAGTGCTCTACCACTGGAACCACAGATCCGCTTCTGGCTTTTTAAGTCACTTACTGGAGATAAGAGTTTCATGGCCTTTCCTTTCTGGGCTGGCTTTGAACCACAATCCTCAGGTCATAGGTTCCTAAGTATCTAGGATTACATGAATGAACCACCAGCACCTATCTGGACTGTATTTTTTTTCCCAGTCCTGGAGCTTGAACTCAGGACCTGGGCACTGTCCCTGAATTTCTTTTGTTCAAGGCTAGCATTCTACCACTTGAGCCACAGCACCACTTCCAATTTTTTTCTGTTTGTGAAATACTGAGGAATTAAACCCAGGATTTCATGCATGCTAGGCAAGTATCACAAATCCACATTCCCAGCCCTGGATTGTATTTTTTAACATAAAATATTGCATGGACCTGACATAAATGAATTACAACCCTATGGTATTTCTCAGACCACACCAAAAGGTACGTCACATTCCATTTCCCATTATGCTGAAAGGTAACAAGTGGTACTGCCTACTCTCAGTCTTGTCATTCCCCTATAGTCCCCGTGGCCTTTGTGAGATTAGTATAAACTAAAGTTCCAAGCACAACAAATTGAGTAGCTACCAAGAGTTCAAGTATGTTGAGCTGGTTCTACTTTAGTGTTGAAAAAATTAAAATCAAACTGTAAACAACTTAATTGGATGGGGAATTATTTGCATTATTTCAAAAACTATCAAACATGGGGTCTTAATAATAGATTCACAGAAAAATTTAAAATAATTCAATTGAGACTGGGTATGCTCATTCACACTTCTAATTTCAGCTACTCAGGAAGCAGAGACTGGGAGGATTTGGGCTCTAGGCTGGCCCATGCATAAAAAGTTAGTGAGATCCCATTATAACAAAAAGAAAATCTGGGTGTGGTGGTCCATACCCTATCCAGCCTCAAGGTAAAACATGGGATGAGAAGCTATCTGAAAAATAATACAAATCAAAAATGGCTGAATACATGGCTCACGTGATAGAGTAATTGCCTAGAAAATATGTGACTATGAGTTGAATTCCCAAACACGAACAAAACAAATGCAATAATTCAGGCCAGGAGTTTGGCCTAGTGGTAAAGTACTTGCCTAGCATGCAAGAAGCCCTGGGTTCAATTTCTCAGTACCACATACACAGAAAAAGCCACAAGTGGTGCTGTGGCTCAAGGGGTAGAGTGCTAGCCTTGAGCAAATATAGCTCAATGACAGTGCCCAGGCCCTGAGTTCAAGCCCCACAACTGGCAAAAATAAAATAAAATAAAATAATTTGATTAGTATTCACCATTTATTTTCTTAGAAATATTTTCACTAGGTCAAATTTAGGTAAAATTGAAATACATCATACACTACAAAAAAGTAAGACATATAAAACTGTGGAAAGTCTTCATATTTTCATGTACTTTCCTGTAATAAGCAACAACTTCTTAGTAAAAATCACTTTAATTTCTTTATAAAATATCCCTGAAATTATAATTATCTTCATGTGTTTTTTTGTTTGTTTATTTTTGTTTTTTTGGCCAGTCCTGGGCCTTGGACTCAGGGCCTGAGCACTGTCCCTGGCTTCCTTTTTACTCAAGGCTAGCACTCTGCCACTTGAGCCACAGCGCCACTTCTGGCCGTTTTCTGTATATGTGGTGCTGGGGAATCGAACCCAGGGCCTCATGTATACGAGGCAAGCTCTCTCGCCACTAGGCCATATCCCCAGCCCCCTTCATGTGGTTTTAAACCTGTAGAAACAAGAGATTTAAATTTTATGGACAAATAATCAGATTTGTGTTGGCATCTGAGTAATATTTTTAAAGGTATATCTTGTTCAACCTATTCGACTATAATATCCGCAATGACAGTATTCTTTCCTCCTCTTTTAGGCAGCAATCACTACTCAATGAATAGTCTTGTACTAGAAGACATGATTTTAGAAGACAGTCATATGAAAAACAAAAACCCAACACTTGTTGGTTCTTGACAGTAAATGGAGTCCTAAGGATTAACCCAATCCTATACCGGTAAAGAAGATAGAGAAAGGAACAAGGGTCTTAGTTTCAGACCCTTATCATTACATTTCACTGGTATTGGGGCTTGGAAAATTAACTCAAACCCTCTGAATTTCAGATTCCTTAACTCTATAGTCCAGATAATATATACTCACCTCCCAAAGTAATTACTGGTTTAACCAGCTCTCAATATATAGTTTTTTAAAAATTTTATGGTAAAGGTGATATACTGAGAGGTTACAGTTGCATGAGTATAAGGTAATGAGTACATTTTTTGAACAGTGTTAGCCCTCTCTCGTTCTCTATTTTCTCCTACTTTCCCCCTGACTCCTCTCCCCCATGTTGTAAAGTTCATTTCCAACTGTTCAATTGGCTCACCCTTTGTCTCACTATTTCTGTGATTCTTCTTCCCTTCCCCAAATCACATAAACTTATATACAGGACAAAGGGTACAGAAATAAAAACACTGACAACAGGGAATAAACCAAAAGGGGGGGGGGAGAAAAAATTACTGCAAAGAGTACAATAAAATAAAACCCTTGTTTTTATTTCTTGGAATTCATTTCAAGAAGCATCATTTAACATATAGATATTCTTATCCCAATATTTGGGAAATGTGTGTGAGAGAGAGACAGAGACAGAGACAGAGAAACAGATTTTAGAATTAATCCTGGAAAAATCCCACTAATCAACATTCTTCATTCTTTCCTTCTTCCCATATCCCAGCATTGAGGGTGGTAGAGGATTCTTTACTACAGATAAAGTAATGAATGTAGTCATGTAAACATGGACTCTGACTTCAAGCACCTGCTACAACTATTCATTTCCTATTTTCTAATCCTCACTTTTCAACCAATGGTTTAAGAAAATATAGCCAAGTCTCCTTTACTGCCACTCTCAGTGGATTCTTCGGTTATTTCTGTTTATGTAGGAGTGTCGCAGTCAATAAGACATGAGTTAGCCTCTAGCCTCTTCTGTCATCTGTCCTTGATTCCCTTGGTTCCTAGATCATACCATAAGCTGGTAAACAAAATGTATGAACTCCAAATAGGAAAACAAGGGGTTTTGCTTAACATCTCCAAAAGGGACATATGTAGAATGAACAGTAAATAAAATAAAGTCTGAGTAATTGATTTCTCCTTATTATCTACACCTCACTAATGTGGTAGGCAAAAAAGTGATGATATATTTGTAAATCCTTCCTAAAGTGAGTCCAGATAGGTATATTATTTAGACATACTTAAGAGACAGGAGAATGGGGTAAGGCTGAGGTGGTTCCTAATAAAATGTAATCTGCAGAATATTAAAGAGTCCTCAAGCGAGAAACTATTGTACACTTCCAAAAATGATTCCTTATATTGCTTTAAACTCTCACTAGCTTCCAAACAGACACACCAGACACCATCTCTTCTTATGCATTTCATCAGTATTCTATCTGTCATAGGATACTGAAATATGACAAATTGTCAATTGAAAGACTGTTTGATAGAACCAGGAGAGATAGCAGGCAAAAATAGCATCTCAAACCTCAACTCAATGTCAGAATTGTCTTCAAGATTATATTTCAAGAGCTCTTACTGGAGTTTCTTCTCATAGAAATAAGCATTTCTTATTTAGAAAAACTGTACTCCTCTCTTTGCCCTAAGTCTAAAGGGGTAAAATAGGAAAATACCCAGGAGGGATTATAGACTACACCAAGGTCCACTCTGTGACTTTCAAAAGCTAAAATTCTGTTCCATTTTCTGTCTCACAAGATTGTGTCACTTTTTAATCCTGTCTCCATTTTAGAGTAACTGCTCAGGGAAGATTTGGGGATACTAGAAAGCTTGTTCAACCAGCCAAAAGAATAAGAAACATGCTTTTGACTTTTCTGATGGGGTGATGTGGGATTTTAGTGTTCTGACAGGTCTAAAGATTAAGCCTCTTGAGCTTTCTAGGTTAAATCTAACACAAAGTAGAATGTACAATAAAGGCTTCCTAAAAGGAGAGCATTAAGTCGCAGTCCACGGAAATAGCAGTAGCAATCAGTAGAGGTTTTTCTGACGAGCAAGGATCCAAAGCTCAAATGAAAAGACCTGAAATAGAACAATAATTGTAATAATAATAAGCACACAATAAATGGTGTAGGTTTGTGAGAGCTAACTTTCTCTGAGAAGCAACATTTAAAGATCTGAAAAAACAGTAAATAATATGAAGGCCCCTTAATAACTGCCTCTCATAAAGTGTTAGTTCCCCAAGTATACGGTAGTCATAGTAAAACATGAAAAGTATCTTTGGCTTCATTAAATGCTTCATGAAAAGCCTCTCATATACTAAACCAAACTTTGCTTTCCCTAAAACATCTATATTTTCTAAGTAGCTCAGCTCTTCAAACCAAAAAGAACAAGCCTACTTTCACTTCCTCATGACAATCACTTAATGAACAAACACTTAAATATAATTCTCTAAGATCAATAATTCTCCTTGCTCACCCGGGGGCCAGTGGATTACAACTGTAATCCTAGCTACTCAGGATGCTGAGATATGAGGAACATGTTTCAAAGCCAGCCCAGACAGGAATGTCTGTGAAACTCTTATCTCCAATTAATCACCAGAAAACCAAAAGTGATACCGTGGCTCAAGTGGTAGAGCACCACGACTGACAAAAATAGTAATTCTTGGACTTGGAGGAAGACAGCAGAGGAGAAGCAGAGCCCTAGCGGAGCTCCCTCTGACATCGCAGTTTTCTCACCCCATAGAAACTTTTACTCCTAGAAAGACAGCCAGAGTAAGTTCTAACTGTACAGGGATTCTGGCCAGGAAGGAAAAATTGACTTTGCTGGTCTGAAAACACATATTTGAGCTCCGGGCAGCGTCCCACTGCCGCACCAGTGCCGGCACCGGCACAGCGCCCGGCACAGCAACCCGCACTCCGCTCAGCTAAAGCGAGAAATACTCCAGACGGGTGCTGAGCACGGACAACCTGACATCGCAGAGACAGCGTGAGTACCCCATGAAAGACATTCTCACTCGCGCCCACAGACCAGCTTCTGGAAGGCAGCCCTGTCCCCACCGCCAGAGCAAAGCGCCATCTTTGCCACTGGCATAGGGTCAGACCAGATTGGAACTGAAGCGGGCCTGGGGAAAGTGAGGTCAAAAAAGCCATCTTTGAAAAGGGCAGGAGGGGCGGAATCAGTGACAGCCAGCTCCGCCCAGGAGAACGCCCCCTGCCCTGGTGGGAGGCGAGTCCTGGGCCACGGCTTAGCCAGAGGTGCCCATCCTGCCCGCCGGAATTTCTAAATTTAAAGCAAAAGCTGCGAGCAGCTACCGGCGGCATGGAAACACAAAAGGGAGGAACAAACAGTTCCTGGGACAGATAAACGGTCCCGTCACAGAGGAAGCCCAATTCCCAGCCCAAAACGGAGCTGCATTCCATAGCCACCTATGCCAAGGAGGCCGCCTCCCCCAGGCAAACAACTCTCAGCGGAGCAAAACAGGCCCAGAGGCGCCCTGCCCTGCGGAGTCCACAGCCTAGTGAAGTCCAGGCATCAAAGGCAGCGGCCCCACAGCAGACAGAGGAGCCACATTTCCTGAGACTGCTCACGTCCCCATCTACAGAGGACGCCCAAGGCCTGCCTGCAAGCTGTGCGAACCTCAGAGACCCACGATTGCACCAACAGGGGAGAAGGGTCAGAACAGATCCACCCCTTGCAAACTGAAATCAATTCAAACCAGCCAATCAGGAAAATAGACTGCAGACCATTGCAGGGAAACCAGAGACTGGGGAGAAACCACCCAAACAAGGAGGACTCCATTTTTTTTCCTTTTTCTTTTCAAACATTTTTTTAAACATTTTTTTAAATTTTCTTTTTAATTTTCTCACATCTGAAACATCATTGGTTGTTTTTATTTGTTTGTTTGTTTTTTATTTGTTTGTTTGTTTTCCATTTTTACCGGTTTGTTTTATCAAGTTTTTTTTGTTTGTTTATTTGTTTGGGTTGTTCCTTTTCTGTTTTTTTTTTCTTTTTATTTATTTTTCTTCATTTTTAAATAAGTTTTCTCTGCTTTGTGTATCTGTCTTCCAGTATTTTTACTTTATTTCTCTCTTTGCCTTCTCTTTCTTTAAAAATTAGTTTCCTATGAATAACACCTCCACTCTTTTCTGCTAACTCTCCAGTGTCTGTCATTTTAACCCTGTTCTTTCTACTGATTCTACACTTCTCCACATTTCCACGTCAATGAAACTAAACCAAAATCACCACCACCACCCCAATACATTTTACTCTATTCTCTTTACTACCTCCAACTTACCCTCCTGACTTACTACCTGGACCTCAAGGTTCCATTGACTCCTGGTTATTGGATAGAGGGTATCCCAGCTTAATACGAGTGAATCAAAGGGGTTTATAGAGAAAGCCAGTCCTAAAAGAACTTAATATAAAAACAAGAATTGTGTATAGGGTTGTAACAGTAAATAAGTAACTACTGAATACAGGGCCCAGGATCGGTTGTTATATTGAAATTGTATTCTTTAGGAACACCAAATATAACTTTATAGACAGGTATACAAATTATCTGTATATAATTGTGAACTTCTAAGATTTACACAACAGTGCTTGGTAAGGGCTGTGTTGGGTCTTAAACGGTGCTCACAGGTGCTGGTAGACTGGCATTCCCAATTCAAATGGGCAGAAGAAACACAGAAAGATGGCAAACAATGAAGTCTTATCCCCCACTCAAAACAAGCAGGAAGCAGAGCAGTCAATCAAAAACATAGAAGAGAACCCCCAAAATGCTCTACAAAGTCTACTGATAAACATGATAAATGAAAAGTTTGAATCTCTTCAGTCAATTATGTTAGAGCGTGAGGAGGCAAAGCAAAAATTAATGGAGAATTTCATGGCATCCACAAATAGAAAGATAAATGAGCTTCAAGAGTCAAATGAAAAGATAGCTACCCAGCTTAAAGATTTGAGAGACAACACTCAAAACCAAATTAATGAAGTTAATGAAGTAAAGAAGTACATACAGGACCTAAGAAATGACATGGAAATCATCAGGAAAGACCACTCAGAAGGAAAAGAGATTCGAAATCGAGTAGCTAGCCTACAGTCCCGACTAACTGAAGCAGAGGATCGAATCTCAGGAGCTGAAGATTCCTTAGATTCTATGGAGAAAGATCAAAAATCAATACAAATCCAGTCCAATCAACAAAACAGATCGCTACAGGAGATTCAAGACACGATCAGGAAGCCCAATTTAAGGATAATAGGTATTGAGGAAAACTTGGAGAAAGAGGGTAATGGCATAGGCAACCTATTTAACAGAATATTAACTGAGAACTTCCCAAATATCCAGAAGGAAAGGCCTATACAGATACAAGAAGCATTTAGAACCCCAAATCGACCAGACCAGAATAGGACATCTCACCGACACATTGTAATCAAAACAGCTTCAGCAGAGTGCAAGGAAAAAATACTCAAAGCTGTTAGGACAAAGAAAACAATCACATATAAAGGAAAAGCAATCAGAATTACCCCAGACTTCTCAGCAGAGACCATCAAAGCAAGGAGAGCCTGGAATGAAGTATACCAAACTCTAAATAAAAATAACTACCAACCAAGAATTCTGTACCCAGCCAAACTCTCCTTCATAGCCGAAGGTCAAATAAAAGTCTTCCACAATAAGGAAAAACTGAAACAATATATCTCCACCAAACCAGCTTTACACAAAATCCTTAAAGATGTACTATACAGGGAAAATAATCAAGATCCCAACACAGACAGAGAAATGAACCCTAATTAGTAAACATCAAGAAATCAGATCAAGATCAAGATCAAGATCAAGATCAGATCAAGAAATGGGAAGACACAGCTTTAAACAAGATAGTGATAATGAAAGGAACAAACGATCATCTCTCAATCCTAACTCTCAACATTAATGGACTTAATTCTCCAATCAAACGACATAGGCTCATGAGTTGGATCAAAAATCAGGATCCATCTTTCTGCTGCCTCCAAGAGACACATCTATCCAGCAAAAGTAAACATCTTCTAAAAGTGAAAGGCTGGAATCAAATCTATCAAGCAAATGGCCCCCATAAGCAGGCTGGAGTTGCAATCCTAGTATCAGACAAAATTGACTTCAAATTAAAAAAGGTAAGAAGAGACAAAGAAGGTTACTACATACTAGTAAAGGGATCTCCCCTACAGGAAGAAATAACCATCCTAAATATCTACACACCAAATGCAGGAGCACCCAACTTCATCAAACAAACACTACTGGCTCTAAAAACACCCATAGACCCAAACACATTGATAGTTGGGGACTTTAACACTCCACTATCACACCTGGACAGATGAACACGCCAAAAACTGAACAAAGAAACCACAGAACTAAACAATTGCATAGACCAACTAGACTTAATCGAAATCTACAGAATATTCCACCCAGCAAGGACAGAATACACATTCTTTTCGGCAGCACATGGAACATTCTCCAAAATAGATCACATCTTAGGGCACAAAGAAAATGTGTACAAATTCAGAAGTATCAAAACCATTCCCTGCATTCTCTCAGACCACAATGGAATAATATTAGAGCTCAACTCAAACAGCAAATTCAGAAGTATCAAAACCATTCCCTGCATTCTCTCAGACCACAATGGAATAATATTAGAGCTCAACTCAAACAGCAACCACAGAAAATCTTACTGTTCATGGAGAATAAACAACACACTGCTGAACAATCAGTGGGTCATTGAAGAAATTAAAACGGAAATTCAAATGTTTATGGAATTCAACCAAGATGAGGACACAAAGTACCAGCTCCTTTGGGACACAGCAAAGGCAGTACTCAGAGGAAAATTTATATCTCTGAGTGCATACACCAACAAACTGGAGAAACAGCAACTCAATCATTTAAGGAAGCACCTTAATTTCCTTGAGAGAGAACAACAAGCCAAACCCCAAATCAATAGACGGAAGCAAATAATTAAAATCAAATCAGAATTAAATCAATTAGAGACGAAAAAACCATCGAAAGAATCAACAAAACAAAGAGTTGGTTCTTTGAAAAAATCAACAAGATAGACAGACCCCTGGCAAACCTGACCAAAAAACAAAGGTAGCACACTCAAATAAACAAGATAAGAGATGACACAGGTAACATCACCACAGAAATAACCGAAATTCAGAAAATAATAAGGGACTATTTTGCAAACCTTTATGCCAACAAATTCGAGAACTTGGAAGAAATGGATGATTTCCTAGGAAAAATTCATATCCCCAAACTGAACCATGAAGATTTAAACCTCCTAAACAGACCCATATCCAGTATTGAAATATAAATGGCAATAAATGATCTCCCACCCAAGAAAAGCCCTGGTCCAGACGGATTCACTGCAGAATTCTACAAGGCCTTCAAAACAGAACTCACACCAATATTTCTCAAACTCTTCAATTAAACTGAAAGAGAACATTCACTTCCAGACTCATTCTATGAAGCCAGTATAACCCTCATCCCAAAACCAGGCAGGGACTCATCACAGAAAGGGACTATAGACCAATCTCCCTGATGAACATACATGCATACATGCAAAAATTATCAACAAAATTCTGGCTAATCGACTTCAACAGGTCATTAAAAACATCATACACGGGGCTGGGGATATAGCCTAGTGGCAAGAGTGCCTGCCTCGGATACACGAGGCCCTAGGTTCGATTCCGCAGCACCACATATATAGAAAACGGCCAGAAGCGGCGCTGTGGCTCAAGTGGCAGAGTGCTAGCCTTGAGTAAAAAGGAAGCCAGGGACAGTGCTCAGGCCCTGAGTCCAAGGCCCAGGACTGGCCAAAAAAAAAAAAAATCATACACCATGATCAAACTGGATTCATCCCAGGGACACAAAGTTGGTTTAATATACGCAAGTCAATTAATGTAATCCACCACATCAACCAGAGCAAGATAAAGAACCACATGATTTTATCTCTGGATGCGGAAAAAGCGTTTGATAAAATCCAGCAGCCATTTATGCTAAAAGCCCTGGAAAAACTGGGATTCCAGGGAACATTCCTGATTATAATCAAGACAGTTTATGACAAACCAACAGCAACCATAACTCTAAATGGTGAAAAACTAAAGCCATTCCCTTTAAAATCAGGAACAAGGCAGGGATGTCCACTCTCTCCCCTGCTCTTCAACATAGTACTAGAATTCCTAGCCAGAGAAATCAGTCAAGAAGAAAATATAAAGGGGATCCAAGTAGGTAAAGATGAAGTTAAACTCTCTCTCCACAGATAACACGATCCTATACCTAAAGAATCCCATAGACTCTACCCCCAAGCTACTAGAGCTGATCTAAAACTTTGGAAAAGTTGCAGGATATAAAATAAACCTTCAAAAAGCCTTTCTCTATGCTAACGACCCAAAGACCGAGGCTGATATCAGGAAAGCAACGCCCTTTGCAATAGCCCCCAAAAACATACAATACCTAGGAATAACCTTAACCAAAGAAGTGAAAGACCTCTTTGAGGAGAACTTTAAAACCTTGAAAAACGAAATTAAGTCAGAACTAAGGAAATGGAAAAACCTCCCATGCTCCTGGATTGGGAGGATTAATATAATCAAAATGGCAATATTGCCAAAGGCTATCTACAAATTCAATGCAATACCCATTAATACACCATTTTTTGATGAAATAGAGGAAGCAATCAGGAAATTCATATAGAATAATAAAAGACCTAGAATAGCAAAAACAATCCTAAACAGAAAGAACAGTGCTGGGGGAATTACAATACCCAACTTCAAGTTGTATTATAAAGCTATAGTAATAAAAACAGCTTGGTATTGGCACCGGAACAGGCCTGAAGACCAATGGAACAGAATTGAAGACCCGGGAATGAACCCACAGAACTATGCCTACTTAATATTTGATAAAGGGGCTAAAACAATAGTTTGGAAGAAAGATAGCCTCTTTAACAAATTGTGCTGGAAAAACTGGCTCAACACATGCAACAAACTAAAACTAGATCCTTATATATCACCCTGCACCAAAATCAATTCCAAATGGTTTAAAGACCTTGAAATCAAAACAGACACCCTGAAAACACTAAAGGAAGAAGTAGGAGAAACACTTGGGCTCCTTGGCACAGGACGGAACTTCCTGAACAAAGACCCAGAAAGGCTACAAATCAAAGAAAGGTTGGACAAATGGGACTGCATCAAACTGCAGAGCTTCTGCACCACAAAGGACATAGCTCTCAAGATAAACAGAAAGCCCACAGACTGGGAGAAGATCTTTACTGGCCATTCAACAGACAAAGGCCTCATATCTAAAATATATGCAGAACTAAGAAAATTACCTTCCTCCAAAACAAAACCGCAAAGAACTAATAGCACGCTCATCAAGTGGGCTAAAGACCTACAAAGAGACTTCTCTGATGAGGAAATGAGAATGGCCAAGAGACATATGAAAAAGTGCTCTACATCACTGGCCATACAAGAAATGCAAATCAAAACAACATTGAGATTCCATCTCACCCCAGTAAGAATGTCATATATCAAGAAAACTAACAACAACAGTTGTTGGAGGGGATGTGGCCAAAGGGAACCCTACTTCATTGTTGGTGGGAATGTAAACTGGTTTAGCCACTCTGGCAAGCAGTATGGAGATTCCTCAGAAGGCTAAATGTAGAACTCCCCTATGACCCAGCAACCCCACTTTTGGGTATTTATCCAAAAAACCACAAACAAAATCACAGTAAAGCCACCAGCACAACAATATTCATTGCAGCGCAATTTGTCATAGCGAGAATCTGGAACCAACCCAGATGCCCCTCAGTAGACGAATGGATCAGGAAAATGTGGTACATATACACAATGGAATTTCATGCCTCTTTCAGAAAGAATGACATTGCCCCATTTGTAAGGAAATGGAAGGACTTGGAAAAAATTATATAAATTGAAGTGAGCCAGACCCAAAGAAACATGGACTCTATGGTTTCCATTATTGGGAATAATTAGCGCAGGATTAGGCAAGCCACAGCAGAGGATCACAAGAGCCCAATAGCAATATCCTTATGATCACATAAGATGATGCTAAGTGAAATGAACTCCGTTTTATGGAAATGATTGTTATATCACAGTTGCAACTACTTTCAACATCCCATTTGTATCTGTAGTTTATACTGTTGATGATGTTCTTGTATCACCTTCTTGGATTGTATCTACACTATCTCTATAATCTTATCTGAGTATATTGGAAACCGTGTATACTGGTATTAGAATTAGGAAATTGAGAGGGAATACCAAAATTGAGAGACAAAGGGTAAATTAAGAGAAACAACAACAAAAGCAATACTTGCAAAACTGTATGGTGTAAGTGAACTGAACACCTCAGGGGGGGAAAGGTTAAGGGGGAGGGGGGAGGGGGGTATGAGGGACGAGGTAACAAACAGTACAAGAAATGTATCCAATGCCTAACGTATGAAACTGTAACCTCTCTGTACATCAGTTTTATAATAAAAACTTAAAAAAATACTAATTCTTCAGGGAAACAGTCATACTTATTTCAATGACTTTTTAATCAGATATATTGAAAAAAAGCATCGTTTTTAGACTATATCAGATCCTTTGATTTTTGTTCCATAAAAATACCTTTTGAGACCTCAATGTATGTCCAGATAGCCTGAAAATATTATACGAAGGGACAAGGGAAATACTATGGCTCCTTGGCACAGATCAAAGCTTCCTAAGATCCAGAAACACAACAAATTCAAGAAAGGCTGCATAAGACTGAAGAGTTTCTGCATAGAAAAGTACATAGCCAGCAAGATAAACAGAAAGCACACAGAATGGGATATTTACTAGCTATATATCAGAAAAGGGCCTCATATCTAAAATATACTTAGAGCTCAAAAAAAATTGAACCCCTGAAAAACAATCCTCAAGGAAACAACAATCCCATTAATAAGTGGGATAAAGACTTAAAGAGTTGGCCAATAGACACATGAACAAATGCTCAACATTTGTCCATCCTTTCTTTGATTTGTAGCATTTCTGGGTCTTTGCTAAGGAAGTTCCATACTGTGTCAAGGAGCCCAAGTGTTTCTCCTACTCCTTCCTTTAGTGTTTTCAGGGTATCTGTTTTAATTTTGAGGTCTTTGATCCATTTGGAATTGATTTTGGTGCAGGTGGTATATAAGGATCTAGTTTTAGTTTGTTGCATGTGTTGAACCATTTTGCCAGCACCATTTGTTAAAGAGGCTATCTTTCTCTGATACTATTTTTTTAGCTCCTTTATCAAAGATTAAGTAGGCGTAGTTCTGTGGGTTCATTTCTGGGTCTTCAATTCTGTTCCATTGGTCTTCAGGCCTGTTCCGGTGGCAATACCAAGCTGCTTTTATTACTATAGCTTTATAATACAGCTTGAAGTTGGGTACTGTAATTCCTCCAGCACTGTCCTTTCTGTTTAGGATTGTTTTTGCTATTCTGGGTCTTGGGGGGAAAGGGAAAGGGGGAGGTGGGAGGGGAGGATAAGGGAGGAGGTAACAAACAGTACAAGAAATGTATCCAATGCCTAACGTATGAAACTATAACGTCTCTGTACATTAGTTTGACAATAAACATTTAAAAAAAAAAGAAATGCTCAACATCTCCAGCCATAAAAGAAATGCAAATCAGAGATCCCAGAAGATGGTAGAGATGTACCTGGGTGCTAACTGAGCTCTCTCCAAGAACCCAGTTCCAGTGTTCCAGCGAAAAGTCCACAGCTAGAGAGTCTCACCAAATGAGCCATAATACTACAGAGATTTTGACCAGAAAGGAAATATTTAGGCAGCCTGCTTAAGAAGACAGATTTGCACACACATTGGCAGCAGTGTCAGCAATGGTCTCCACCACAGAGGCAAATGAAATCAAGATAAGGGTGATGGAGACAGAGTGCACTGCTTTCCACTCACCTCTAGCACACATTGGTGATTGGAAAGGAAATCTTCAGTCTGCTGGTCACAGACTGACACAGATCACAGCTGGTCTGCAAAACAGAGGGAAATTGTGAGGCTCCCACAAAAGACATTCTCACAGGACAGCATTTGGAAAGTAGCCCTTCCTCCACCACCAGAGAAGAACACCATCTTGGACCCTGGCACAGAATCAGGGAGCAGCTAGGAGATAAATTGGGCTGGAGATGGGTACATTTTTGTAAAAGGCAAAGGAATCTGAGCTGGGAAAGTCAGCTCTGCCCTGGGGAAGGTCTCCCCACCCAGGTAGGACGAACTCCCAGGGTGGGGCACTTTCATCCTCAGGTAAACACAGCCAGAGGCAGCCACAACTCTCAGCAGATCTGCAGCTTAGCCAGCTGTAGGAATTTAATAAAAAATGGTTAGGCCTGAAAAGCAGAGAGCAGCTAGCTCCAGGCAGGGCTAAAAGAGTGTGCCCATAGCTAGCCCCTCTGGGAAAAGCCACTGATTCCAGACAGGCCACAATCCCACCCACACTCAAGTGCCCCGGAAGTGACTCCAAGCTACAAAAAACAACCACCTGACTGCTGGAAGACACGTAAAGCAGACACTCTACCAATAAAGTAGCCTGGGAGGAGGGTCACATAGACCCCCACTTCCTGAAGGCAGACCCTTTTCCTGCTAGCTCAAACTGAATTAAGAAATCAACTAAGCCACAGGAAAATTGACCACCACAAAGAAATCAGAGGCTCCATAAAGAAAATGGACAGTGGACACAGGGGAGGCACAAGAGCACACAAATAAATGGAACAGTTCTTTTTTCTAATTATAATTTTTAAAATTTTTTCTATTTTTTTCAATATGTTTTTCCTCATTCCTCCCCCATCACCATTTTTTAAGCTTTTCTTCCTTATCTACTTCATCTTTAGATACATAGCCAATAGTGTTTTTTAGGCCTCTTTCTTCATTGTGTACATACAAAGTTCAGACTGATTATTGAAAACTCTGTTTCTCAAGCTCAATACCTTCAATTTTAGTATTATCCTTTATGCTTATTAATCCTTTAAAGTTTTTAATTTCTTTTATTCTTATTCTTTTTCTTTCTTTCATTTTTTATTTTCTTTCTTGTTTTTCCATTCTCTGAATTTAGATCTCAATTATCATCTTTATGTTCCTTTCATTCCTTTCATTCCTCTACTCTTACTTTCTCCTCCTACTTTTCCTTTTACTTCATAATTTCTGGTCCTTCACTCCTTCATGGATCTTCATAGTCCATTGATCCCTAGTTGTTGGGTGTCTAGCTAGACTGTATCTGTATTCATTTTGATTATGTCAAAGGGGTTCACTGAGTAATCCTTTCAGTCTAGATTAATACAAATTAAAGGACAGATTTGTTCACTGGCTACAGCTATATATGATACAACTCCTGAATCACATTACCCCTTCCCTAATAAAGAAAAGCAGAGATAGACAGGGGAATAACTACCTAACATTTTGAACCTCTAATATCAGTGTAAGTACAGGGCTCAGGATTGGTTTTTGCCCTAAAACTGTGTTCTGTAGAGGCATTTGATCTGTTTTTATATCCAAAAAAGGAGAGAGTAAAATTTCCTATGATTGTGAACATATAAAATGTGTGCAACTACAGGGCTCAAGGATGGTTCACATCTTAAAATTGAGTTCTACTGTGCCATTGGATTTGCTTTTTTTCCTAAATTGGCAGAAGAAGCACAAGAAAAATGGCAAGTAAGAGAATCTCAACTCCCACTCAAAATAAACTGGAAACAGCAATCAATCCAAAACCTAGAGGATAATCCTCAAAATGCTCTACAAACTCTACAGGTCAACATGATGACCAGTTGAAAGCCAGAATACAACTATTATGTGAGCATGATGAGGCTAACCAAAAATTAACATGTGGGCGCAATGAAACTAACCAGATTAATAGAGGAAATCATGGCTTCCACAAACAGAAAGCTGAATGGATTCCAACAGAATGGCAAGGAGGCCAATGAAAGGATAGGCACTAAGCTAAATGACTTGAGAGAGAGCACTCAGAACCAAATTAATGAAGAATTCCATAGAAGATCTAAAAGAAAGCTACAGCAAACACATGGAAGCCATAAAAAGACCAACTAGAAGGAAGGGAGATTTTTTTTTTTAAAAAAAAAGCAGATTAGAAAGCTTACATAGCAGGTTAGATGATACAGAAGATCAAGTCTCTGGAACTGAAGATACTCTAAACTTTATGGAGAAAGAACAAAAAATTATTCAAAACCAATAAAAAAATGACAGATTGCTTCAGGAGCTCTAAGATACAATTAGGAAGCCTACACTAAGGCTAATATGTATTGAGGAGAACCTAGAGAAGGAAGTTAATGTAATAGGAAATACATTTAGCAAAATACTAGCAGAGAACTTTCCAAATATCCAGAAGGAAAGGATGCAGATATAAGAAGCTTTTAGAACACCAAACAGACAAGACCAGAATAGGACATCCCACCAACACATTGTATTCTGTGCAGGATCAATAGAGACTAAAGAAAGAATTCTTAACATGGCCAGGGAGAAGAGAACAATCACATATAAAAGAAAACCAATCAGTATTACTCCAGATTTCTCTGCAGAGACCATGAAAGCAAGGAGAACCTGAAATGAGGTATGCCACACTCTAAAGAAAAATAACTACCAACCAAGAATACTGTACCCAGCTAAACTCTCATTCATAGCTGAAGGTCAAATCAAAACCTTCCACAGCATGGAAAACTTGAAACAATATATCTCCACCAATCCAGCATTATAGAAAGTTCTCAAAGATATTCTACAAATTGAAACCAACAAGAACATGATACTGGCAGAGAAATGGACCCGAAATAGATTGACAAGGCATATCCCTTAAAAAAGATAGATATAATGACAGGAAGTAACAACTCTCAATTCTAACTTTCAATACTAATGGACTTAACTCTCCAATTAAACGATGTAGACTGACAAATTGGGTCAAAAAGCAAGATCCATCTTTCTGCTGTCTCCAACAGATACATCTTGCTAATAAAAGCAAATACATTCTAAAAGTAAAAGGCTGGAATGAAATCTATCAAGAAAACAGCCCCCATAACCAGGCTGTAATTGCAATTATAGTATCAGATAAAATAGGCTTCAAATTAAAATCAGGCTATTACAAAGTAATAAAGAATCTCTCCTACAGTATTATATACCATCATAAATATCTATACACTAAATGGTGGAGCACCAAACTTCATCAAACAAACACTAGTGACTTCAAAAACACATAGATATGGGGCTGGGAATATGGCCTAGTGGCAAGAGAGCTCGACTCGTATACATGAAGCCCTGGGTTCAATTCTCCAGCACCACATATCTAGAAAACGGCCAGAAGTGGTGCTGTGGCTCAAGTGGCAGAGTGCTAGCCTTGAGCAAAAAGGAAGTCAGGGACAGTGTTCAGGCCCTGAGTCCAAGCCCCAGGACTGGCAAAAAAAAAAAAAAAAAAAAAAAAAAAAAAACCACATAGATCCAAACACATTGATTGTTGGAAACTTTAACAGACCAGTGACACCTCTGGATAAATCAATATGGCAAAAACTCAACAGAGAAATCTCAGAAGTAAACAATTGCATAGATCAAATGGACTTAACCCACATTTACAGACTATTTCACTCAGCAACACCAGAATATACGTTCTTGAAAGTACATGGGATCATTCATTCTCCAAAATACATCACATTTTCAGGCACAAAGAAAATCTGTGCGAATCCAGAAATACTGAAATTATTCCCTGCAGTCTCTCAGACCACAATGGCATAAAATTAGTGCTCAACACTAAATGCCACCATAGAAAATCCTGTAACTCATAGAGACTCAACAACACATTGTTGAACAAACAATGGGTCATTGAAGAATTCAGAATGGAAATTCAAATGTTTATGGCATTTAACCAAAACGAACACATAAAATACCAACTCCTCTGGGATACAGCAAAGGCAGTACTCAGAGGAAAAATTTATACCTCTGAGTGCCTACATCAACAAATTAGAAAAAATATCAGTCCAACAATTCAATGATGCACCTTAAGTTTCTTAAATGAGAGCAATGAGCCAAACCCCAAGCCAGTAGACAGAAGCAAACAATTAAATTTAAATCACAATTAAATGAATTAGACATTGTGAATACGGCAGCACTAGGAATGAAGTCTGCCTGAATGGCCTACTGGTACTGTTAACACTTTGGATGAAACACTGTCAGGATAATCATGAAGAGTTATCATCTCAGTTCTGGAGAGTCATCAACCCAGTGAACCATGAGCTACTGTATATGAGAATTATGTACATTGGTCAAGAAGAAGGAATGACATTCCAGATGGTGGAAAGAAGTTAAAAGCTGTAAATTTATGGTTTCCCAAAAATGTCAATAAATGTACTGTAGAATTTAGAATTATGAATTTAAAAAAAAAGAACTAAATGAATTAGAGTCCAAAAAACATAGAAAAATTAAGAAAACACATCAGTTTGATAATAAAAATTTTTAAAAAGAAATCGAAGAAAACATTTGGAATTAAAAATAAATAAATAAATAAAAATAAAAAACAAAAAAAACAATCAACAAAACAAAGACTTGGTTCTTTGACAAAATTTTTTTTAAATGGTAGATCCTTAGCAAATTTTACCAAAAAAAAAAAAAAAAAAAAAAAAGAAGAGAGCACACCAAAATAAAATCAGGGATGAGAATAGAAACATAACAACAGAAACAACCAAGATACTGAATACTATAAGGGAATATTTTGCAAACTTATAACAAATTTGAGAATCTGGAAAAAATGGGACAGTGTCTAGCAAATATTGCTATGTGCAAACAAAACCAATATTTAAACCAACTAAACAGAACCATATCAAGTAATGGAATAGAGACACCAATACGATACCTCCCACCCAAGAAAAGTCCAGGAGCAGATGATTCACAGCTGAATTCTATAAAGCCTTCAAAACAGAACTCATACCAATACTCCTCAAACTCTTCAATGAAATTGAAAGCAAAAGTTCACTACCAAACTCATTCTATGAATCCGGCATAACACTCATCCCCAAACCAGACAGGGAGTCATCAAAGAAAGAGAATTGTAGACCCATTTCTTTGATGAACATCAATGCAAAACTTCTCAATAAAGCTATGGCCAGACAATCCTTTGGGTCTCTGCACCCTGAGTATCTAGGGTTGTAGGTGTGGGTCACCCTCATTCTCATTTTATATGATTTCTACATCTTTTGCATAATCTTCCCAGCATGCAAGCCTTGGGAGATTTCAATAATCAAAGTTATCCTGAGGCCATGTCTCCGGACCAATAAGGCCCTGGATAGGGATGGGGCAGAAAAATTGACTAGATTATAGTATTTTCCACATGCCTGGCCTCAAATGTGATCTCAGTGGGATTCAATCAGAAGGTATCACAGCCTGGAAAGCTTCCTGTGTGGAGGCCCTGAGGACTAGGGCTGCTCATCTGTGCATTGACAGCTCTCCCTGCCCCCTCCCCGGGTCCTTAGTGTACCCTGTGTTCCCACTTGCAGCTCAGCTACAGGTCATGCAGCACCTTCCATGTGAGCAGCATCTCGTAGGGCCCAAGGCGGTGCACAGGCAGCAATTCTTGGTACGGGCAGCAGTCGAAGGAGGGCCGCTGGGCACCCAGCAGCTGCACCCTAAAGGGCCAGATGCCCTCGTGGCCGGGTTCCAGGCGGGCACTGCAGACACATGCCCAAGAAGGTGCCATCGATTGGGAAGAGCGGGGTGTGGTGGAAGGGCGGCGCGCAGGGCCCGGGCCATGCGGTGGGACAGGAAGAAGCTGTCTCTGCAGTACACGGATTAGGCCTCGCCCTGAAAAAGCTGCAGGGGCACTAAGTACTTGCTGTTGAGGTCGCAGATAGGCACACAGCGAGCCATGAGCTGCCCGGTGAAGAGGTGGCCCCTCGGGGCCCAGCCCTCCAGGAAGCACAGCATGTTGGCCATGGGCACTAAGACGTCCTCGTCGCAGCTGAGCAGGAAGCTGGTGCCAGAGCAGCGCATGCAGCCTGTCAATCAGCTGCAGGTGCTTAAGTGACACGTTGCAGAAGGTGTCGCCGAAGTCCCACTGCAACACATCACCGTGCTCATGAGCCTCCAAGCTCACCAGCTCTGCCAACCACGGCACCTGCACTTCCACCTTGAACATCTGAGTGCCCAGCAGGAAGAGGCGGCGCACTGGCCGTTGTGCTCCGGCCCCCACGTGCACTGGATGAGCTTGTGCAGCTCAGAGTGCACAGCTGCCCACCTCAGGGCCACCACCTGCGCACTTGGTGGGCATTTCCCAGAGCAGCAGGAAGCAGCAGCAGTAGCAGTACTGCAGGAAGTCCGGGATCCACATGGGAAGCTGCATGAAGTCTACCGTGCTGTTCCACTGTTGAAGTGTTGGCTAGGCAGAGCGGTCCCTGGTGTGGTACCCCCAGCTGCCCTGTAGCTATGGGAGCATCGGGACCCTCGGTGTGCTCCTCCCACACCCACCTCCCCTCCCCTTCCTCCAGCCACCTCAAGGTCTCTAGGACCACAGGTATAGGGCCAGGAAACCTCATGCCCTCCAGAAGGAAGGCTAGAGTCTTGGGATTCACACATATGCCGCAGGGAATAGCCATCTGGGGCAAGGAAGGAAAGAGGTAGGTAAACTGAGGCCAAGATGAGCTGAAGTCTTTGGCATCAAATGGCATGCCACTCTAACACCATTACATTTCTCTCAGAACCCAGAACCTTTCTACTCATAAGAGGTCAAAAGAACACCAAATTCAAGAAATCACCGAGTGTCCCAGTTGTCTAAGTTGTGTGGCTGTAGTTCTTGCTATTTAGGAGTATGATCAAGAAAACAGTGGTGGGAGGCCAGTGAGGTGTGAGGGTTGAGGATAAAAGTGGGTGGGCTAACAAAGACCCCCCCCCCATCTCAACAAAGCAATCCAGTTGTGTTCTGGCAAACATTGTAATCCCAACAATTGGGAAGGCACAGATAGGAAGGCAAAAACTCAAGAATGTGGCTGAAAAAAAGTAATAAAGGTTTGAGGTATGGCTCAAGTGGTAGATGGAGCAGGTCCTGAGTTTAAAAACAACACAAAACAACTACTACAAATAAGTAATGAAGGACAGCAGGAATGGTTAGTAGGTTATAATTGGGGGTGGGGGCGGAGGGTGACAAATGAATATAATATAGCCACTGTTAGGATACTAATGTTAGGGCTGGGGATATGGCCTAGTGGCAAGAGTGCCTGCCTCATATACATGAGGCCCTGGGTTCAATTCCCCAGCACCACATATACAGAAAATGGCCAGAAGTGGCGCTGTGGCTCAAGTGGCAGAGTGCTAGCCTTGAGCCGGAAGAAGCCAGGGACAGTGCTCAGGCCCTGAGTCCAAGGCCCAGGACTGGCAAAAAAAAAAAAAAAAAAAGGATACTAATGTTAGCACTTTTTACTCTCCAGCTCCACCAGTTTCTTTTTTTCATCATCTTTTTTTATTTGTGCAGGCACTGAGGCTGGTCCTCAGGGTCTAACACTATTCCTTAGTTATTGGGTTTCCCTATGTGCAAGGATGGCATTCTACCACTTGACCTACAGCTCCACAATGGCCTCATATCTAAAATATACTTAGAATTCAAAAAATTAAGTTCCCTCAAAACAAGTCCTCAAAGAAACAACTGCCCCATTAACAAATGTTCTAAAGACTTAAAGAGAGACTTTTCTGAAGAGGAAATGAGAATGGCCAAGAGGCACATGAAGAAGTGCTCAACATCTCTGGCCATAAAAGAAATGCAAATCAAAACAACATTGGGATTCCACCTCACCTCAGTAAGAATGACCATTATCTAGAAAACTTGGGAATCAGCGACCCGCGAACCCCATCAGGGGCACACTAGGTTCAGCACAACACAGCGGCACAGCACAGTCCTGCAGAGAAAGACACAGAACCTACCCACCCCCAAGTGCAGTGAGGGTGACCACCTCGGCAACAATCGAGATGGTCACGCTCACCCATTGGGCAGTAAGGTTCAACAGCCAAACTCAAACTAAGAACCAGGACACAAACAAGTCTCCACTGACAGACCAGCGGGAACCAGCACAAAGCCAAGCCAAGGTCGCCACCCACAGATCTCCAGAAGCTCATATAACAAAGAAATATTACAAATTTCATGAAAGGTCAAGCCACCTCGCCTGCTCCAAAAAGTAGTACAACTGAAGAGGAGATGGAGAATAAAAAATCAAGTGAGAATAAGATAGAAGAAATGATCGAAAGCCTCAGCACCGAATTCAGAAAACAGATACAGGAGCTTAGAACGGAAGTCTTGAAAAATCTACAGGAAGTCAAGAAAGAAATGGAAGGAAAAATGGATACAGTGCACTTCTCCGTTAAAGAAGACCTTAACATCCTGAGAAACAAAATACGTGCAAAAATAGATTCAAAATACAACTCTTTAAAAGAAGAAATTTCCATGATGAGAGCTGATCTGGCAACCAAAAACAGCTCGCTGTCATCCATAAACACCACACTCGAAGCCACATCACAAAGAATTGATCATATTGAATCTCAAATCTATCTTTTCGACAAGGATGCAGCTGATAAGGACCAGAAAATTACCACACTCCAAGAAACGGTTAAACTCCAGGGCAGACTAATAAAGGAGCAAGTCGACAAAGACAAGAGATATAACCTGTGTATAATTGGAATGGATAAAGGAGCGGAGTACCAGAGCAGAGGGCTACAACATATTTTCAATAGAGTCATTGCAGAAAACTTCCCCAATCTCACAAGGGACCTCACCCAATTAATGGAAGCCTATAGGATGCCTGGCAGATGAGACCCTAGAAAATCCTTGCCCAGGCACATAGTAATCAAGACTTCAGATCTCAAGAATAAAGAGCAAATTTTGAATGCAGCCAAAATGAAGAAAGAGCTATATTAGAATGGAAAAAGAATAAAAATCACAGCAGACCTCTCCACACAAACCTAAAACGCACGAAGAGCTTGATAGAACACAATCCAAGTCCTCCAGGCCAACAATTGCCAATCCAGAATTAGATATCCAGCAAAACTAGAATTCACCTTCGAGGGAAAAACCAGATCTTTCCACAGCAAAGAGGATCTAAAGCAGTATGTGAATAAAAAAACAGCCTTACAGCAAATTCTAAGAGGGGAACCCCACCCAACAGACAACGTACAGGACCCCCAGACAGAAACAGAAAGAAACTACAATACCCAGAGCCCAACAGAAAGAGCAGCTCAATAAAGACAAGAAAAAAGGGAGAGGAAAAACAGCCTAACAGGAAAATGGAAGGAAAAAAAACACTCTTATCCATGATCTCATTGAATATAAACGGTATAAACTCTCTGATAAAGAGGAGCAAACTGACAGAGTGAATCCGTAAACAAAAAGTCGCTATCTGTTCTCTTCAAGAGACCCATCTTTCAGCAAGGGACAAAAACAGGCTCCAAATGAAAGGATGGAGCAAGATCTTCCAAGCAAACACACCTACCAAAACAGCAGGAGTAGCCATCCTGATTTCAGACAAGCTGGACTTTTCATTAAAATCAACTCAAAAAGACAAAGAAGGACACTACATTTTAATACAAAGAAAAATCCAGAATCAAGACATCATGGGGATAAATATATACTCACCGAACAAAAGAGGCCATGAATATGTCAAACAAATTCTCACAGAACTACAGAACAAGATAGACCCAAACACAATCATAGTGGGAGACTTTAATAATCCACTCTCTCCAAGAGACATATCCAACACACAGAGGATTAGCAAGGGAGCCGAAGACCTAAGTAACACCATATCTCAAATGGATCTGACAGATCTGTACAGAGTTTTCCACCCTACTGAGACACATTCTTCTCAATAGACATTCATCTCAGCAGCCCATAGAACATACTCCAAAATAGATCATGTCATAGTCCACACGAAGAATCTCAACAAATACAAGAGTATTGACATCATCCCATGTATTATATCTGATCACAGTGGAATCAAGGTAACCCTCAATAACAAAGGATACCACAGAGGCTATACAAATACTTGGAGGCTAAACCCCTCACTGTTATCTAACACTTGGGTCACAGACCAAATTAAGGATGAAATTAACTATTTCATAAGCCACAATGACAATGAAAATACATCACAAAGAAACCTATGGGATACAGCTAAGGCAGTGCTGAAGGGCAAGATCATTGCCCTCAGCACTCACATTCAAAGAATGGAAGCAGAGTAGGTGAATAACCTTACGATGAAACTAAAACATTTGGAGAAACAAGAAATAATTGAACCTAAAATGACTAGGAGAGAGATCACAAAGATTAAAGAAGAGATAAATCTGACTGAAACTAGAAAGACCATTCAACAAATAAATAACACTAAAAGCTGGTTCTTTGAGAAAATAAATAAAATTGACAGACCCCTTGCAAGACTTACAAAAAAAAAGAAGAGACTCATATTCCTAAGATCAGGGACTCCACCGGAAAAATTACAACAAATACACATGATATTCAAACAATCAGGAACTATTTCCAGAACCTCTACTCACTAAAGAACAATAATTTTACAGAAATGGATCAATTCTTAGAGAAGTATAAACTGCCCAAACTGAACCAAGAAGAAATAAATCAACTAAATAAACCAATACCTTACAGCGAGATACAGGGGGTAATCAAGAGCCTCCCAACAAAGAAAAGCCCAGGCCCACATGGATTCACAAATGAATTCTATAAAACCTTTTGTGAGGAGCTAATACCAATACTCCTCAAACTCTTCCATGAAATAGAAACAGAGGGAGAAATCCTAAACTCATTCTATAAAGCTAATATTATACTCATCCCCAAACCAGGTAAAGACCCAACCAAAAAAGAGAACTACAGACCAATATCACTAATGAACACAGATGCAAAGATCCTTAACAAAATATTAGCTAACAAGATCCAGAAACTGATCAAGAAAATTATACATCATGACCAAGTAGGCTTCATCCCACAGACACAAAGATGGTTCAACATCCATAAATCTATTCATGTAATTTACCACATAAACAGAACTAAAATCAAGAATCACATTGAGATAGTCGATGCCCAAAAGGCCTTTGACAAAATACAACATCCATACATGTTAAAAACCCTGGAGAGAAAAGGAATAGGTGGAACACTCTTTAAAACAATAAAAGCCATATACAACAGACCAACTACTAATATCATATTAAATGGGGAGAAACTAAAACCATTCCCCCTAAACTCAGGAACAAGACAAGGATGCCCACTCTTCCCACTTCTTTTCAACATAGTAATGGAATCCCTAGCCATAGCAAAAAGGCAAGAGGAGGACACCAAAGGGATCCACATTGGCAAAGAAGAAATCAAACTATCCCTATTCAGAGATGACATGACCCTATATCTGAAGGACCCCAAAAAAACAGCCCCCAAACTCCTACACCTAATAAACCATTTTCGCAAAGTAGCAGGATACAAAATCAACCCACAAAATTCAGCCGCTTTTCTGTACACCAGCAATGTAAAAACAGAAAAGGAAATTATGGAAATAATACCATTTACAATAGCTAAAAAAAGAACAAATTACCTAGGTATCAACCTAACTAAAAACGTGAATGACCTATTTAATGAGAACTAAAAATCTAAAAAGGGAAATCAAAGAGGACACAGGAAATGGAAAGACCTCCCATGCTCATGGGTAGGCAGAATCAATATAGCGAAAATAGCCACATTGCCCAAATTATTATACAAATTCAATGCAATCCCCATCAATATCCCAACTACATTCTTCACTGAAATAGAGAAAGCAACCCATAAATTCATATGGAAACAGCAAAAGACCTAGAATAGCCAAAGCAATCAGAAAGAATGACATTGCCCCATTCAAAAGGAAATGGAAGGGATGGGGATATAGCCTAGTGGCAAGAGTGCCTGCCTCGGATACACGAGGCCCTAGGTTCGATTCCCCAGCACCACATATACAGAAAACGGCCAGAAGCGGCGCTGTGGCTCAAGTGGCAGAGTGCTAGCCTTGAGCGGGAAGAAGCCAGGGACAGTGTTCATACCCTGAGTCCAAGGCCCAGGACTGGCCAAAAAAAAAAAAAAAAAAAGGAAATGGAAGGACTTGGAAAAAATTATACTAAGTGAAGTGAGCCAGACCCAAAGAAACATGGACTCTATGGTCTCCCTTATTGGGAATAATTAGCACAGGTTTAGGCAAGTCACAGCAGAGGATCACAAGAGCCCAATAGATATACCTTTATGATCACATAAGATGATGCTAAGTAAAATGAACTCCATGTTATGGAAACGATTGTTATATCACAGTTGTAACTACTTTCAATGTCCCATGTGTATCTGTAGCTTCTACTACTGATGATGTTCTTGTATCACCTTCCTGTGTTTGTACCTACACTATCTCTGTAATCTTATCTGAGTATATTGGAAACTGTCTATACTGGTATTAGAATTAGGAAATTGAAAGGGAATACCAAAATCGAGAGACACGGGATAAAAAAAGACAAACAACTACAAAAGCAATACTTCCAAACTGTTTGGTGTAAGTGAACTGAACAACTCATGGGGGGAAAGGGCAAGGGGGAGGAGAGAGGAGGCTATGAGGGATGAGGTAACAAACAGTACAAGAAATGTATTCAATGCCTAACGTATGAAACTGTAACCTCTCTGTACATCAGTTTGATAAAAATTTGAAAAAAAAGCAGTGCAAGAAATGTATCCAATGCCTAACATATGAAACTGTAACCTCTCTGTACATCAGTTTGATAATAAAAATTTGGGAAAAAAAAAAAAAAAGCAGTGCAGGAGGTATCACAATAACAGATTCCAACCTCTATTATAGAGCCATCATAACAAAAACAGCCTGGTATTGGTACAAAAACAGACCTAAGACCAATGGAATAGAATAGAAGACCCAGAAATAAATCCACATTCTTACAGTCAGCTGATATTTGACAAAGGAGCTAAAGACATACAATGAAATAAACATAGCCTCCTCAACTACTGGTTCTGGGAATACTGGGCAGCCATATGTAGAAAACTCTAAGCAGACCCTAGTGTATAACCATGCACCAGGATCAACTCAAAATGGACCTCAACATCAGACCTGAGTCTTTGACACTACTTAAGGACAGAGTAGGAAAGACGCTAGAACTTATAGGCACAGGAAGGAACTTCCTGAATAGAGTCTCAGGGGCACAACAGATAGGGGAGAATCTCGACAAATGGGACTACTACAAAATAAAAAGTTTCTGCACAGCTAAAGACATAGCCATCAAACTAGAAAGATAGCCAACCATATGGGAAAGGATCTTTACCAGCACAGCAACAGACAAAGGCCTCATATCCATCATCTACAGAGAACTCAAAAAACTAACCTCCTCCAAGCCCAGTAAACCATTTATTAAATGGTCAAAGGAGGTAAAGAGAGACTTCACAGGAGAAGAGATAAAAATGGCAAAGAAACATATGAGGAAATGTTCAAAATCCCTGGCAGTAAAGGAAATGCAAATCAAAACAACCCTGAGATACCACCTCACTCCAGTTAGAATAGCCTATACTCTGAACTCAGGCAACAACAAATGCTCGAGTGGATGCGGGGAAAGAGGAACCCTTCTCCACTTTTGGTGGGAGTGCAACTTAGTACAACCACTTTGGAGAACAGTATGGAGGTTCCTCACAAAGCTCAACATTGACCTACCCTATGACCCAACCATACCACTCCTAGGCATCTATCCTGAACAACAAGTCTCAGGATATCAAAAAGACATCTGCACATCCATGTTTACAATTCACAATAGCCAAAATACGGAAACAACCCAGATACCCCTCTACAGATGAATGGATCCAAAAAATGTGGTAATGTGGTACCTATGCACAATGGAATACTACATAGTGGTTAGAAATGAAAAAATATTGGTATTCGCAGGGAAATGGTCAGAACTTGAACAAATAATGTTGAGCGAGACAAGCATGGAACACAGAAAACAAAGGGGCATGATGTCCTTGATATATGACTGTTAAGGTGGGGGCGGGGGAGACACTAGAGACCAGGTCTGCAAAATAAAAAACTTCTTGTCAAATGGTATTTCCTACAGGTTTGGGTCAGCGACCTTACATTATGTAGATAAAACCAAACAACTACTAAACATGAAAAGGTCTAAAATAGACCTCTCAGTGGATCACAATAGCTCAAAAGCTATATATGTATGATCGTATAAGACAAGGATAAGCAAACTCTATTGTTGACGTTATATTTAAAGTTCTAGCTGAATTTCCTTTGGCATATGCCATGTGGCTATTGTATATGTTTTTGGTACATTGGGTATTGTATACATGCCTACCCAATCTAGGGAAAGGGTAAAAAATGAGGGTGTAAGATATCACAAGAAATGTAAAAAAAAAAAAAAAGAAAAAAGAAAACTTGTGGATGTGGCCAAAAGGGAACTCTATTACACTGTTGGTGGGAGTGTAAACTTGTTCAACCACTCTGGGAAGCAGTATGGAGGTTCCTCAACAGGCTAAACATAGACCTTCCCTATGACCCAGCAACTCCACTTTTGGAAATTTACCCAAAGGATAAAAAACAAGACCAGAATAAAGCTGCCAGCACAACCATTTTCATTGTAGCATTATTTATCATCACTAAAATATGGAACCAACCCAGATGCCTCTCAGTATATGAGTGGATCAAGACATTCTATGTGTCTATCAGAAAGAATGACATTGTCCCATTTGTAAGGAAATAGAAAGACTTTGAAAAAATCATATTAGGCGAAGTGGGCCAGACCCAAAAAACATAGACTCTATGGTTTCCCTCGTTGCTAATAATTAGTGTATGTTTAGGATAGTCTTAGCAGATGATCATAATAGCTCAATAGCTATATACATATAATCACATAAGATGACATTAAGCAAAATGATCTCCAAATATGGAAACAAGTGGTTTAACATTGTTATTATTTTTAATGCACGATGTGAAATTATTTCTTTCAACTTCCCTATGGTTTAGCTCCTGTTGTCACTGTTTTGATCTTATTACCCTGGGTATTGTGTATATATGTTTGTCTGAATAAGGGGAGCAAAGTGGAACATCAAAATGGTAGGAAGGGTGAACCAATGCAATAGCAATACTCACAAGACAATATGTTGTAAACTCACTGTACAACATGGGCCGGGAGGGAGTTGGGGAGAGGAGAAGGTGAGAGAAAAATGAAGGAGGAGGTAACAAGTTTGACATGAAATGTACTCACTACCTTATATAACTGTAACCCTCTGGACATCACCTTAACAATAAAAATAAAAACAAAACAAACAAAAAAAGAAATGCAAATCAAAACAACATTGAGATGCCACCTCACCCCAGTTAAAATGGCCATTATCAAGAAAACTAATATTAACAGGTGCTGGTGAGTATGTTGCCAAATGATAATTCCATTACGCTGTTGGTGGGAATGTAAACTTCTTCAACCACTCTGGAAAACAGCATGGAGATTCCTCAAAAGACTAACCATAGGGCTGGGGATATGGCGTAGTGGCAAGAGTGCCTGCCTCAAATACATGAGGCCCTGGGTTCGATTCCCCAGCACCACATATACAGAAAATGACCAGAAGTGGCGCTGTGGCTCAGGTGGCAGAGTGCTAGCCTTGAGCAAAAAGAAGCCAGGAACGGTGCTCAGGCCCTGAGTCCAAGGCCCAGGACTGACAAAAAAAAAAAAAAAAGACTAACCATAGAACTTCTCTATGACCCATTAATCCCACTCCTGGGCATTTACCCAAATTCCATAAACCAGCCTGCACTAAAGGTACCTGCACAACCATATTTATTAGGGCATTCCAGCATTATTTACCATAGGTAAGATATAGAATTAACCCAGATTCCTATCAGTGGATGAATGGATCAAGAAAATTATATATATGTATATATATGTCACACACACACACACACACACACACACACACACACACACTGGAATTCTATGCTTCCATCAAAAAGAATGCCATTGCCTCATTGGAAAGGAAATGGAAAGACTTGGAAAAAATTATATTAAGCAACGTAAACCAGACCTAAATAAATGCAGAAGCATGATGTCCCTCATTGGTGATAACTATAAGATGTCTAGGATATTCTTAGCAGCGGATCATAATGGCTCAGGACCCATGTGCATATGGTGATATGAAATAATGCTTATTGAAATGAACTCCAAGAAATGGAAATGAGGGTTTTTTATTCTATTGTTTGCATTTTTTCTTTCTTTTTCCACCTTTTGGTTTATTCTCAGTTGTTACTGCTTTTTATTTCTGAATCCTTTGTCTTGTATATAAGTTTATCTAATTTGGGGAAGGGAAAGGGAATCACAGTGGTGGGACAAAGGGTGAACCAATTCAAGTGATACGCACTAGACACTACAGTCATCCCTCATTATGTCATGGTTCACTTATTGCAGCTTCACTGTTTTGTGGGGATTTTTTTTAATCTAGTTCTGTATTGTGGAGTTTTTGCTATATCGCAGGATTTTGCGGTATATAGGTATTTCTATAATATTTATTATTTTAATTATTTTTGCCTAAAAACATAAAACAATATAAAATGTTAATTCAAAAGATTAAAAGAATATTAAATCAAAATACAATAGAGTATGAATTTCATCAATGGGTGAATACCATACTGTACACAATGGACATGTAGTATGCCACTACCGCTTGTGCAAGCTGGCTAACATGAGATTGTACAAGGCACACTACTGGCTGATGGAATGGAAGGAGGCCAACCACAACACTGTGTTCTGTATCCTGGGCGCTGATTGGCTCAGTGGCCATAGCATTAGTCTGTTTGCTCTCTCATACTATGCTCATATGTTCAGCATCTCTCCTTGTCCATTTCACATCGATCTGTGATCACTGTGCATAGTTTTTTGCTGCAGTGTTGTTTTGTGAAATTTTTGTAAAAGTTTGAATTTATTTCAAGTGCTATGATGCCACCCAAACATTCTTTGCCTTCTAAGGCTTCTGGCAGTGAACCCTAGTGCCAGAGGAAGATTCTTACCATCAAAGAAAAGGTGAAACTTCTCTACATCTTAAAGGAAGGCAAAAGCTATGTGGTTGTAAGCTGCCATTTTGGGATCAATGAATCTACTGTTCACTACATAAAGAAAGACAAGAAAAATAGGTTTATGGTAACAATGACTTTTAACAAGACTGCAAATAAGGCCATTGTAAGGATGGCGTCAGCACTGGCCCTGTGGATAAATGACTACTGGAAGAAGAATATCTTACTGAACACCAACACCATGTAGATGAAGGCCAGAAAACTTTATGATAGTCTTGTGGAAAGCACGGACGTTCACAAAGGTGATGAGGATGAAGATGAGGACAATAATGCAGACGCAGTCACACTGAGTGCTACTTCCACCAGAGTAAGGGCTGGCTTGACAAATTTTAAAGATGCTTTGGACTCAGGAGCATTTTTCTGCATGGAGAAGTTGCTTCAGAGGATAAAGCCAGAGCTGAGGATGACATGTTCAAATCCATCATTGAGGAAGGGGACTATAAGCCTGAACATAGGTGAGATGAAGGCAGCAAGTGAAGAAGAGGATGAGGAACAAGACAAACTACAGGTTGGAGAAGAGGAGGCAACCGTGGTCAGAATGGTCAAGGAATTTCAGTGAGTGGCTGAAGAATGGGATCCCCAGATGAGTCATTCATTGCACTTTGTAAATACAAAAAAGAGTGTCATGTCAGTTTATTAAAAAAAAAAATCTTCTCATTCAGTTGAAAAAGCAGCTCCAGCAACTCCCCATAACTATGTTCATCACTCATACAAAGGTATCAGTTTACTCCTATGCCTTTAATGAAAATAGAAGTTACGACCCATGGTGAAAATACTGAACCACCTGATGAAGCTCCTGATGAAATGGTGCCTTAAGAAGAGCTGTATTTCTGTTCTTGGCTATGCAATACATTCATCTCATCTTCATCACCTTCTTCATCATCAGCACTGAACAGTTTCATGATCTTCATCATTCAAGTTGTAGTATACTTCACTGGTGAGTACCCATATAGAATTTTATGTTGCTAAAATTATGTAGGTTTAAGAGTATAAAAGGTGTTTAAGAGCATATGAAGTGTTTATAAGAGTGTGAGAAAGGTTAAGAGAGTGGGAATGGTTTATGGGAGAATGAGAAGGGTTTATAAATCCCTAAAGAAATATATAAATAATAAATATAATGCTACTACTTCGTGGATTTTCATATATTGCAAGGGTCTCTGGAATATAAGTCCCGTGATGGGTGAGAGATCACTGTATGTTGGAAGTAAACTTTACAACTTAGGGGATAGTAGGGACTGGGAGGGAGGAAAGTGGGAGAAAATAAGGGAGAGGTTAACTGTTCAAAAAAGAAATGTATTCATTACCTGACTTATGTAACTGTACATCAACTTTACAGTAAAATTTAAATTAGAAATAAACCTTTTCAAGTTAAGTTTCATGTCATTTAAGAGTTCCTTACATTAATAGTAATTTCTAAAGACTTTATTTCTGTATAAAGCTTTATGAATTACATAGCATGCAATTGTATTCTATCAGCTGATGGCAAGACAATGTTTGAAATTTCAGGGTTGGAGAGAGGTTGGGAAAATGGCAAATTAGTGACACCCAGCACTTTACTAAATTTGCACCAATCTAAAATAAAACATCAATTACATGGATGCAGGGTAAGGTGGGTATTAGGGAAAGTCAAAGAATGGAAACAATGAGGAATAGACAAAGACCAGGTGAATTCCAGAAATACTGAACTTTAGATTTATAAGACAATCAATAACTCTAACAGAAAACTAGGCAAAATGATAGGCAAGAAAAATAATACTCACTCCAGTACTGGAGCAAGCAAAAGAGAAAAGGAAAGCCTTAACATCTACATAGGCACACAAGTTATCACTTGGCAAAAATAATAATTAAAATGGAAGATCTGAGAACTACACATTAGCAGATGCTAGAGGCCCTCTTTACTTCCTAGCTTGCTCACTGATGCCATGGATAATTAGAGTAAAACCTCTCTGAAAGATCAGAAGACTTTGAATCTTTCTATCACTAAACTTCAAAGCACCCTCCCCTCCCAACACCAGCTAAGCTAGCAACTACCCCCAAAATCAGTGTGGACCCAAGAAACTACCTAGAACTTAGACATAGTTGAGACAAGCTGCAAAGGGACATTGAGAAGACACATCAGTGGAGCTACAGCCCAAACTATGGTAAGAGGAGAAAGACTAGCCAATATGTGGAGATGAACAGGAATTTTAAGGGGAAACAGTGAATCCTGAACACATTGGATCAATCATCTCTGTTCTTTTCCCAGTCATTGCAGAATGCTTTGGTTTGACTGCTTTGTACAGTTCGAAAGGACCAGACAGTTTGACAAGGAGTGCCCTGATTCTTAGGTAGTGCTCAGTCTGCAAACATACCTTTATGGTCTAAATTGTTTATACCTCAAAAAGGAAAACAAAAGTGATCTCTACTTCCTTCACCTCCCCCTAACAATGGAAACAGAAAATAAAAACACAGAAGGGAAAACCCACCTTCTCCTCAATAATAGGGAAATAACAACTGGGGAGTGTGGATTAAATCTTTTTATATTTATCTTCCTTTGTATTGTGTTCTCATAATTGTCATTTCTTATACCCTCATCCCATTACTTGTCCATATTTTCTATCCTAATTCCTATTTCCTTTTTCCTTTCACCATTCATTTCATTTTGTTAATTACCTTCATTTTAATAAGTTTTAAACTCTTACTTTATTCTATTAGCATCCTAATTTCTTTCCTAAAATTGTTAAAGGTATACTTGGTATTTCTATTTGTTTTAAACTATGTTTAAACATCTGGCTTGTTTCTGAAATATTGGTTTTCTTTTCTTATTGTTGCCTGCTTTCTCGGCTCTGAGTGGTAGTAGAAATCATAACCCCAAAAGAAGGTTGTCAACTATAACATCTTCATAATATTTTAAGAACATGGAAGTTATATAATCCTCAAAAAGGTGCAAATTTTAGCAAAAATCATAAGAAATATGAAAAATAAAATTAACATGTCTCCTCCAAAAGCCCTTAATACTTCAATAACCAAATGTAAGGATACTGAAATGGTCCAAATGCAAGACAAAGAATTTGAAAGCCTACTTTTAAAAATTGTCAATACCTCAAAGAGGATTCAAACAGATGAAGTAAGGAAACAAATTTTAAGGACCAGGTGAGAAAGTTAACATGTATGAGGAATTAATTGAGAAAATTGACATTCTGGAAAATAGAGTCAGGCACCAATGGCTTATGCCTCTAATTCTAGCTACTTGGAAGACTGAGATCTGAGGATCATAGTATGAAGTCAGCCCAGGCAGGAAAATCTGTGAGACTCTTATCTCCAATTAGCCATCAAGAAACCTGGAAGTGGGGGGCTGGGAGTATGGCCTAGTGGCAAGAGTGCTTGCCTCGTATACATGAGGCCCTGGGTTCGATTCCCTAGCACCACATATACAGAAAATGGCCAGAAGTGGCGCTGTGGCTCAAGTGGCAGAGTGCTAGCCTTGAGCAAAAAAGAAGCCAGGGACAGTGCTCAGACCCTGAGTTCACGGCCTAGGACTGGCCAAAAAAACAAACAAACAAAAAAAAAAAAAAAAAAAGAAGAAACCTGGAAGTGGATCTGTGGCTCAAGTGATAAAGCCTTGAGCACAAAAGCTCAGGGACAGTGACCAGGCCCAGAGTTCAAGACCCAGGACCAGCTAAAAAAGGAAATATTGGATATAAAAAATTCAATAAATCAAAAATTAAATAATGAACTGGAAAGCATCACTAATAAACTAGATCAATCAGAAGAATGATTATCAGGGACTGAAAACAGTTCAAAGAAATATTACATTCAGGCAGTAATAAAGAAAAAGTCTAATCACAATAGTCAACAAATGATCCAGAGATGGAACGTATGAAATCATAGGGTAGAAAAAGAAAAAAAGATGCAAATTAAAAGCATAGACAACTCCTTCATTGAAATTTTACCACAATGTTTTCCAAATCTAGGAAAAGATATGAACATCCAAATTCAATAAACATTCACACATGACCAGAAAAGAATGTATCTGTGTCATGTTATATTTAAAATACCAAGACCTCAGACAAAAGAAATAATAGCAAAGGCTATAAGAGAAAAATGTGAACTTAACAAAAGTAAACTCATCAGAATTACATCAGAGCACTCAATATACACTCTAAAGTTCAGAAGAGCATAGAATAAAATAACTCAAGAACTGGAGTAAATGGATACTACCAACCAAGATTAGTGTTATTCAGTAAACTTATTCTTCAAAATCAGTGGAGAAATAAAGGCCTTCTAACAAGAAGCACAAACTCAAAAAATTTCATGACAAGTCAGCATTTCAAAAGATAATCAAAGAAATTATACTCAAAGATGAGGAATAAAGGGGTGACATTGATCAAGATATATTGTATTCATGCACTGCTTTATGAAATGGTAACTCCTTTGTATAACTACTTAAAGATTTAAAATGTATATATAAGCTTTACAAATATAAACACAAAAAGAATAAATTCAATGCAAACAGGTAAACAAAGGAGAAGTAGAAGAGAATCAAACAGGTTCAACTCAAACTAACATGAACCTCAAAAAATAAGAAAGAAAAGAATGAACAGTGTTTATAAAATCAATGAGTAAATATTCCAAAAATCATAGAAATCAGAATATCCCTAAATGTAAAAATATCCCTAAATGTGTAAATAACTTAACTCTGATTAAAAGAATTAAACTGCCACTAGGTGCTGATGGCTCGTGCCTGTAATCCTAATTATTCAGGAGACTAAAATCTAAAGAACATAGTTCCAAGCCAGCCTGGACAGGAAAGTCCATGAGATTCTTATCTCTAATTAACTACCTAAAAGCTACTATCCTTGAGCAACAAAGTTCAGGGACAGCACCCATGCCCTGAGTTAAAGCCCTAGGATTGGCACACACCACACACACACACACACACACACACACACACACACACACACACACACACACACACACACCTTAAATAAATACTTTAATGATGCACCACAGGGTATAAGAAAACAGGAACAATTCAAACCTGAAATTGATAGCTCGAAAGAGATAGTAAACCTTAGATATAAAATTAAAAACTTTAAAAAAGAGTACTTTTCAAAGTTTCAAGAATGTTATAGCAATCTTTTCTTCAAATACAGACAATATAGTGTGAGTACAGCATATGCTATAGTACCAGTACTACCACTTCATAGCTGAATAGCCATAGACAAATGGCTTAATATTACCATTTAACTTGAGTAAAATGAAGATGAAATATCCACTTCACAGGATGAGGTAAGATTATTAAGAGTTGAGATAAATGTCTGGCACAAAGCAAGTACTGCATTTATGCCATCATTATGATTCCATCCAAAAGCTACCAAGAATCTACCAAGAAGCTAAAATGTGCATTAAAAAGAAAGAAGTTTCCTTGCTGTATAGATGGAGCTAGCAAAACCACAGCCCACCACACTCCTCACTCACTTCAGGCTCACAGTAAAGCAACTTAAAATTAACTAAATAAATTATTTAGTAACCCCTAATCAAAACAAAAAAATCATCAGATGGGCATGATGGCTCACTGCAGTGATCTAGTTACTTAAGAAATGGAGACCATGTGTTAGCAAGACCCCATTTCAAAGAACAAGTTGGAGTCCTCGCTTCGGCAGCACATATACTAAAATTGGCACAACACAGAGAAAATCAGTATGGCCCCTGTGTAAGGATGACATGCAAATTTGTGAAGTGTTCCATATTTTTAGGTAACAACTTTGATAAGAAATGTACTTACTGCCTTACGTATGAAACTGTAAACCCTCTGCACATCACTTAGATAATAAATAAATATATTAATAAAAATACAAAAAAGAACAAGTTGGATGTGTAGTTGTACACATCTGCAATTCAAGGTACTTGGGAAGTGGAGACAAAGAAGATTGTGGTCTAAGGTTAGCTCAATAAAAACACAAGAAAAACAAATTAGAGCCAAATGGGTTGGGGTGTGGCTTCAGTGTTATTCAGTTATAGATTTATAAGCAAGACACTGAATGTCTCAATGTTATTTAATGTTGTTATTAAGAGTACACATCATGCATGCAAATCAACTGGCACCTTTGCAATATCATTACTGCTGATTTTCTATCCTTTGAATTTGGAGTGTCTATTACTTTCCTCCTAGCCCAGTTAGAAAATTAACATCATTTCCACACCACAGAAGAGGACACAAATAGACTGAGTGAGTGATTTGCCCAGAACTGACAGCAGGTCAATCCAGGGCAGAAATTCAAATGAAAAATGTCCCAGTGTCCAACCTGATCATTTGAAACTTTCAGCAGCCTCTGCCAATTTCTCAAATTGTTCCTCTTCTTAAGTCTGTCTTTATCACCCAAAGAAAAGAGTGAACACTTGTAACCAATATCAGATGAAGATGAGACAGATTTTCCTAGTGACAGGACGATCCTCTCCCATATTCTGGGGGAAATTGGTTCCTGCCAACCAACTGCAGGGGGAAAAAGTAACAGCAAGCCACATAAGTGAAAGTATCAGTGGGTGGAGAAATGTCAGCAACAAAGAAAACTCTTTAAAATATTAAATGCAAACTCATTTACTGGTGGCCACAGATAAAATGGAAGAGCTAACCATGGACAGGAACTATGACAGTGATGAATGAAACCATTCTGGAACTGTGAGGGAAAGTGGCCACTAAGAATGGGACCAAGCATCTGAGGGGAGCAGGAAGATACTGTAGGTGGGGGAACAGGAAGAGAATAAGAACTGGTTATGTGTGGGCTGAGGCATTTTCAGTGGCAGAACAAAAAATATAGAAATAATGTTGTTTCTGGTACTTAAAAAGCTCAAGCAGGCATTGATTCCCACCCACCCTTGTTCCTCCACACTCTAAAATCAAAGAAGCAGTGGCTTCAGAGAAAGAATGAGAGAGAAGGGATAAATGAGTAAGATGAATTTTGACAAATTAAATTAAACAGAGGTCACTTATCAAATTCTAAAGGGGAGAAAAGAATCCCATGAGAGGACCTGTGGAATAGACAGTACAATTGGTGAGTGCATAAAGGACAGTCCCTTGGCACTGAAGAAGGACTATTATAGCAGGCCTAGAGAAGTTTGAAAGTCATTGTTCCAAGTTCTTTTTACTTTCCAGCTAAAAAGACGACACGCTGCCACAAATAAAGAAAGCCTGAGTCATAGTTGGAATTGAAAGAAAGTGTTAAAAATGAAAAGTGAGTTATGAAAATAGGTTTGTTGCACATAAAAGAATTTCGGCTCAGTACAATTCTCTAAAAGCTACTGGGAAGAGAAGTAACACTATACACTTCATTTAAAGTACTTTAGTGAAGATAATCATGAGTTTTAAGTTGCCTTCTTCCTTTATCTATCCACAAAGCTTTAGTATTTATTTGTGTTTGTCAAACAAAATGACCTCATGTCTCCTGAAACCCTTTCATAGATTCTGGAAGCACTTATGCTCACTCAATGAATAACACAGTATATATAACATATGTAAGGTGCTTGGAGCATGTGCTACAAAGAATAACACACAGCCCTTGCCTCATAGCTACTCAAAGACTAGTTGGAGCAAGAACATCAACAGGTGTAAATCCAGTAAGTCCTAACAAAAGGGGAAAGTTACTACTTTAGGCAAGCTGCTAACAAAATGGGTTCCAAGGTCAAAAATCGCAAATGAAATGCGCATGAGGGACTGAAGACGTCTCTGTGAACCAAAAATTGTATTGACTAGCATGGAAATGGAACACATCAGATGAGATGAACATAGGGGAATGGGTTATATTTGTGAGGCTGAGAAAGGTTTAAGACTGGTCCAAATTGGGAGTCTTGGTATCACCATTCTTTGACACACACCCCCCCAAAAAATTTGTAGCTCACCAAATTAAGAACATTATACACAAAAATAAAGTTTTCTAGACTTCCAGTAATTTTATATTCAACAATTATTCACTTTTTAATTCAAATCTTCATTTCCTGCCTTTAACTGTTCAGTTACTTGAGTGTTCCTAAACCTGAACATGTAACTGAATCAGCTGATGAACTTATTAAATGGGCACACCCATGCTTATTCCTCTCCAAGTGAGTTTTGTAGCAAGTAGTCAAGGAGAACTACATTTAATGGACAAATGCTGCTGCTTCATACATAAATAAATATATGTGTGTGAGAATTATATAATATTGTAATATTTATATATGCGTGAAGGAAGATGCCATGTTTAATACGTATTTGTATCCATTATGCTGAAGGAAATTGGAAAATACATAGATATTTCAGATGAGATTCCATATCCTACTCACCATCATGTCCACCTGCAGCTGTATTATTCTGTGACATACAGAAAAATAGCTACATGAAGGAGGAATCTATAATCATATTCACAGTGCATGGAATACAATGAAAAGAATGGAATTTTCCAACCAGAAAAAAAAAAGTGAATCTTAAAGAGTGTTTCTCCCCCAATTTTTCAAAAACTATATATCCACATAAACATATTCATACCCACAACATAAAAGAATATCAAACTTCCACTGAAAAGTTGGCCCAGACTTAACAGAAAACCCACAAAATCCACATAGGTTCAAAGGCCATAAGAATAATGTGCCCTCTTATCCCAGTCAGGCTAGCTCTCTTAGCCTGAGCATTGACCTCAAGGATATCAATACATTAGCAACCAATAAAAGAAAAATATAGCTCTAACTCTGCAAAGACCAATGCATCACATCTTGACTAGCAAAAGCCATGGATCCATTTCTACCTCCCTTGAGGTTAGAGAAAATAATTCAGCACTTAACCCATATTGTTTAGGATGCTCAAATAATCTTCCTAAAACACAACTCAGGGCAAGATACTGACAACTTACTGTGTACTTAATAAAGTAAAATGCCTACCTTTTTTATCTGACAGTTAAATTCTTCCTTCATCTGACCTGCAATAACTTTACTCTTATTTCCACATCCTGTGATCCTATGGCACCAGATTATTCCCATTGTACAGACCCATCCTGGACTTTTCTGCTTCTATGATATTCAACATGCTAGTCTCCTGCCCCAAAAGGCTCACAAGTCATCCCCTTTTCTCTTGGGTTCAGACACCTCTAAGAAGAAAATCTCCCTTGCTCCTAGACAAGAATAATATCCTTCTAATTAATATTTTCATCACACCTGGTAACTTCCTTCTACCACGCAGTACTGATTGCCTGCTGTATACATGAGCCTGTGTATCTCTTGTCTCTTCTGTTAAATATTAAGCTGATTGAAAACAGATGCCATGTTTAATTCCCTATAGCACACAATTCAATGACTTATTAGATTAGTAATTTATTACATATGGGCCCAGAAGGGGTTAAATTAGACTTCTATAATAACTGACAGATGGTCTGCAAAAACCTTTTCCATCAGTCTAAACTGGTTTTTCTCTGGTAAGGACAGACTGAATCTAGCTACTTAAAGCACATTTTTCTCTGGATAGTATAAGATGTAATTCCTTCATATTTTCTCATTTTTTCTGTGAGAATCCCTTGAAATTTCTGAGAAATGTTAGCATGATGAAAGCAGCCAAGTTTGATAGTCCAATCTGTTTTCCATCCATCTTTTACTTCCTTGGCAATAGCTTTTATTTAAACCTTGGACTTGCAGCTAAGATGACTCTGAGATTCAAGGCACAGAATAGCCATTCTTAGATGAATTATATCTAAGTGTTGCCCTCCACTGTGGTTTAAGCATAATGCACAAAGAGAAACCTCTCATCTATCAAAAGAATTGGCTAAGAACTCCCTATCCCAGATTCTCTTCCATTCTATACATTCCTCTGGAAAATCACCTAGCCCCTAGCCAAGTTGAAGATAGACTCTGTACTCAAGGAATTTACAATATAGTTAGAGCCCTAGCATCCATACATCCACATTTTATTTTCTCAAGAGAGAAGTTAACTGAGTGTTAACATCCCCATCGTGATCAGTGGGAATTGAGTTCCAGGTTGATTGTAATATCTCTAGGCCAGTATCAGTGCCTAAAGTTCCTAAAGGTAAGACATTGTGGACATGTATTAAATGAATTCCATGTTATGGAGACAATCGTTATATCACAGTTGTAACTACTTTCAACGTCCCATGTGTATCTGTAGCTTCTATTATTGATGATCTTCTTGTATCACCTTCCTGTGGTTGTACCTACACTATCTCTGTAATCTTATCTTAGTATATTGGAAACCGTGGATACTGGTATTAGAAGTAGGAAATTGAAAGGGAATACCAAAATTGAGAGACACAGGGTAAAAAAAGACAAACAACTACAAAAGCAATACTTGCAAAACTGTTTGGTGTAAGTGAACTGAACACCTCAGGGGGGGAAAAGGTAAGGGGAGGGGGGAGGGGGGTATGAGGGACAAGGTAACAAACAGTACAAGAAATGTATCCAATGCCTAACGTATGAAAGTGTAACCTCTCTGTACATCAGTTTGATAATAAAAATTTGAAAAAAAACATAAGCATTTCACAGAGACAGGAGTTTGATGAATAATTACAAGAACAACTTTGCACAAATATGCAGGCAAGTGAAAGACCAGTCATTTAAATAGGAAGAAAGCTCAAACCATTACTGTATCTGACAGGCACTTAAGAACACTGCCCTTGCTCTATATGTACCACTCATCTCTGAAATGTTTCCTTTGCCCCATCTTCTGGGATATCGCATATTAACTGGAAAAGACAGACACATGATTGCAGTATAATGAGGTAAATGAGAAGATAGAGGTATGCAGACATGCATTGAAACTCAGTGGAGGAATTTAGTCTCATGTAATATTGCTAAAGAAAGCTTCAGAATAATTTCTATCTGAGCTATGTCTTGGAAGTATAGACAGAAATTAACAAACAAAAGTGGAAACAGGGCTGGGAATATGCCTTAGCAGTAGAGTGCTTGCCTTGCATGCATGAAGCCTTGGCTTCAATTCCTCAGCATCACATAAACAGAAAAAGCCGGAAGTAGCACTGTGGCTCAAGTGGTGGAGTGCTAGCCTTGAGCAAAAAGAAGCCCCAGGACTGGCTAAATACATACACATACATATATACATACATACATGCATGCATACATACATACATGTGGAAACAGTGTCATAAACAAAGTGATTTACACAAGCAAGCACACAGGGCATCCTTTTCTTTATATAAATATGTACCAAGGGAGAAAGGTTACTGAAAAACACATAAAGACCTGTAAGTCATTGAACAATACTGTATGAGGTAGAATGTAAGATAAGGCAAAAGACAAATCATGAGAGGTCTTATACATTATGGCAGGGGGCCTCCATTGATGCTTAGAACAACAAGGAAAACTGAAGGGTTTTAGGGAGGGGGATTAGACAATAATGCTTATGTTCAAGAAGATCAATGATGGCATTTGGCCATCTATAACTAGAACCTACTTGTCAATCAGTTTAAAAGTGTCAAGCAATGTGAAATCATAGGAACAACATGAAATGGGATTCAAAAACAAAAAATGGCCTTGAAAGATGTTGCCAAGTAGGAGAGATTGGTGAGGTTTCGGGGGGAAGAAAAATCACTTTTAAAAAAGCTGTCACTTATTGAATGCTTGCAATGTTGCACGCATTATGTCAATGACAGATTAAGTCATTGAATCTTCACAATGTCCTTTATTAGTAAATATCAGTATTATCTTCCATTTTACAGATAAGGGTTGAATAGCTTAAATTGCTTTTCCATACTCACATAAACTGGAACATAGAAGGTCCAGAAGTCAAAAATAACCATGCTTTACTCTAGAATCCATAATCTTTTTCAAAAAGAAAGTTTTGTTACCTTTGAGTAGTTGTACAAGGGAGGTGCCATATAATGAATGAAACAGTTTGTGAAAACATTGCATCTTGATTAATGCCAGTGCCTTCAACATTCTCCCAAACCCCCCTTTGACCAACTCCTTCTCTTACTTTTGTTACTTTTATGGTATATGCAATAAATTCTTGGCTGCATTCTCCTGCCTTTTATTCCTCTACCCCAAGCTCACCCCTTAGCCCCACCCACCTCTTGGATGTACTCATTTCCTGGTATCAATTTTGTTGGGCTTTGACCTAGTTTTTCTAAAAGATTATACTTCAGCTCTGCATAAAGTCTATTATACTTCTGTTAATTCAGTTGTAACAACTTGCATACCATACCCAGTGTGTTTATTTATAGATTTAAGGTTCATTCTATCTATCACAAATGCAGGAAACCATGTAACCTTTGTTCCTCTTGGTCTGGTTTACTTCACTTAATATAATTTTTTCCAATGTTTCCATGTCCTTACAAATGGTACAATATCATTCTTTCTAATGGATGTGTAAAATTCCATTGTGTGTATACACAGTTTCTTGTATATACATTTTTCCATTCATCTATTCAGGGGCAGCTGGGAGGATTCCATATTTTGGCTATGGTAAATAGTGTTGTAATAAACATGGCTGTGCTGGTGGTTTTACTGTAACCTTGTTTGTGTTCTTCTTTTCCTTGTGTATGTTCTATTGGATAAATGCCCAGGCGTGGGATTGCTGGGTCATAGAGACAAAGTCCATACTCAAATACTCTCTTTTTTCCAAAATGATCCTAAACCCTAGGACAAGATGGCTGAGATGTATGGAAAGAATGAGGTGAGAAAGAAGGTTGTAAAAGGATTCAAACACTAGGGCATCTCTTTCTTCATTGATCTTAGGAGTCAAGGCAAAACTGCAACAACTCCAAGTGTTTCTCCTCTGAACAAAGTCCAGTCAAATTAAAAGCCAGCAATCCCTCCTTCAATTTTGGGTTTTTTTTTGTTTTTGTTTTTGTTTTTTTGCCAGTCCTGGGTCTTGAACTCAGGGCCTGAGCATTGTCTCTGGCTTCTTTTTGCTCAAGGCTAGCACTCTACCACTTGAGCCACAGCACCACTTCTGGCCATTTTCTGTGTATATGGTGCTAGGGAATTGAACCCAGCGCTTCAGGTATACAAGGCAAGCACTCTTGCCACTAGACCATATCCCCAGTCCTCAATTTTGGTAAAGTTAGCAAAACATAAAAAAGGAAAGTAAATATAACACTTTTAGTTCAAGCTACTATTCGGTTTCTATGGAAACAGGTAAGGGCAAACTGTAGGAAATATAGCTTAGGCAGGATTCACCTCCACCCTATGAGCTGCAAAGCTGTTCTTTGCTTTTCAATAGAGGAACCCTATGTAAACAAGCCATTAAGGCTGGGAGAGCTGTTGGATTTGGCAAAGGAAAAGATTAAACAATAGAATTACAAACACAGCTTGAATTTAAAAAGTTCCTATCTTTTTTAATTATTTTGTTAACTTGGGTACAAGTTTCTTTGGTATATAAATATCAGCCCATTCAATCTCTAGTGGTGACCAATCATAAAATGTGATGAGTCATCTCCAGACCCACTATGAAAAAGTCAAACCTCAATTAACCATAACCCAATAAAGTGGAGGTGTCAACTAATTGCAATCATTTTTTCCTACGGAGTGCCCAACCATAAGAAACAACAACAACAAAAAAAAACTATCAGAAATTCAGTACAGTATATATTGTATGGAGGTAGTAATAGCTGCTTGACTTCAGAAATTACTTTATATTCTCTATTCCTGTGTTTCCTTAATGTATACTGTGTGTTAACAAAGATAATTAAGATGACTGATGCTTCTCAGAATACTTCAAACTGAGTAACTAATATTTTACTATACGGTTATACTCTTTTATTCTATAATATCTTTACAAACTATCTCTACAAACTATCTCCAGAAATGTTTTAGTGTCAGTTCTCAACATTCTCTCCCTTCTCCATTATCACTTCCAAAAGTGGAAATTTCTATTGTCTGAGAATTGTTCCTGATGCCTAACAAGGGCCTTCTTTATCACCAAAGATTCTGTGACATCACTTTCTAAACCATGAAATAGAACCAAACATTCCTAAATATTTGAGGAACACAGTCAAACTAATATGAGTTCCTTTCCTTTCAGTATCCTTAATTTCATTTCCCTTTATCTCCCCTATGAATTTATCTTTAGCCTGTGTTTGATAGACTCCACATTTAATACTAGCTGTCAATACTTCCATAAACAAATCTCTATGACAATATGTTTGTCTTAGACCCAACTCAGAAACTATGTATATGAAGCTATCTAAATAGAGAATCAGGCCCAATTAGGCACTTAATTGGGCACCAATTCCTGAGGATGGTGATTGTCATTATTGTCCCCACTACAAGCCTAAGGCAAAATTACTCAAAAGGCAAGCACTTTTCTGCTCTCAAGTATCCATTGAACACTCTTCTTTGCTAGTGTTTTCTTTGTCTAGCTCTTAAGTAGCCAAAGTGTAGAATCTCTCACACCCATTTGCACTGAGGTACAGGGGACTAAAGGCAGTTAAAAATGACTTAAAGAGAAAATAGGATAGAGGGTTTTCAAGTGAGTTTGCAAGATCACTGAAAGTGTTCCTAAAGATATAAGAAGTTCTCCAGGAAACCCTGTCATCCTGCCACTTAGCCTTCTCTGAAATAAAAGGAAGCAGCCTCACAAACCACATTCATCTAGTGTGAAAACTGACATGGAGAATTACACAGTCTGCTCAGAGAATCTCAGTGCGTCATTGCTACCAATATATAGGACAAAATTAAACCAATAGATTGGTGATGGCAAGGTTTACCTGATCGCAAGTAAGAAATCTTAAAATATTGACCGTGATGATCCTCAAGGGTAATTTCAAATGACAATTTACATAAGTAATTAATAAGTCATTCAGAGCCATGAAAATCACAGTTCAGATTTTTCTGTAAGGTCACAAACAGAAAAAAATAAGAGCCCTAGAAAGATGCAGTAGATAACTTCATTTTTATTTGAAAGGCTAACTTTCTTTGTGCTGGCATAATAAACTGCTGTTTCCTGGGTAACCTATAAACCATAAAAAAAAAATTTTAAGCTGGGCTGGTAATATGACCTAGTGGTAGAGTGCTTGTCTTGTATACATGAAGCCCTGGGTTCAAGTCCTCAGCACCACATACACAGAGAAAGCCGGAAGTGGCGTTGTGGCTCAAGTGGGAGAGTGCTAGCCTTGAGCAAAAAGAAGCCAGGGACAGTGCTCAGGACTGGCAAAAAATTTAAAAGATGACCGTGGTGGTACATACTGTAATCTCTGTACTTGGAAAGCTGAGGTAAAAGGATCAAAAGTTCAGGACTAACATGAACTACATACTGAATTTTTTAGGCCAGCTTTGGCTACACAGTAAGAAAAAAAAAAACAGAACAGAACCATATCTCTAAACTTTCTGAAAGCTGGGAAGTCTAAATTCAAATCATTAAAGGTGCAATGTCTGGTGAGTAGTTTAGTCCCTCCTTTCAAGATTGAACCTTGTGTCTTTATCATCTAAGCAAATGAACAATTTCTGCATATAGTCGAAAGACAAAAGGACCAAAAAGAGCTTTAGGCAGTCCCTGGAAGCCCTTCTTAAGGCATTAACCTATTCCACAAAAACAGAGCCCTCATAATTTAATAATCACTTCCCAAGCAGCTCTACATATTAATATCACCACAACAGGGATTCAATTTCAACACATTACTTTTGGAGGACACTTGGACCATAGCACAGGAGAACTTGAGACTACCCATGTAGATGGAGTACAGAAGTAGTTTGTCATTCTTTTCTCTTTTTCCTTCCTTATTCCTTTAAAGCAATTAGGGGAAATAATACAAGAATATAACCAAATGGAAAATAGCTTCATAGTTTGTTCCAGACCAACCATATGCTGGACCTAGGTCTCCTCAAATTAATGGTCTGCCCAAATGCTTTAATTCTTTATAAATTCCCCCAATCCACTTAACCCAGTTAAAAATCTCCAGCTGAGTTTCCATCAGACTTCTCTGTGGAAAGACAATACCAAAGGAAAATGAAACTGTGCACATCTGGCCCCATGAAGGGTGAAATATTTGGATAACACATTGGACATTTCAACTACATCTGATTTTCTGCTGAGGCAGCTGACTTGCTGGGAACATGTTCTTTGAGAAGCAAAAAGTTAAGTGCTCGATTCCAAATCCTCAGTGGGGCAGTGAACTTGACAGAACATCAACTAAAGGAAGCCAATTAGCGTAGTTTTTACCATGACAACCAGTGCGTCTTCCAAAAAAATATCAGTGGGGTTCACACACTGAAGGGGGAGAAGGGAGAAGTGTCAGAAAATGTGCTGACTTTGAAAGGCTTCTCTTTGAAATGAGCCAATATTATTCATTTCCTCAGAATGTCTAGAAAAGGAGAATTATTCCTGTCAATGGCATGACATTCGTTTAGCTCATGCTTGCAGTTTCTGAATGGTGGAAAACATAAGCAAGAACAGGGATTTGAGAAAATCCTGCAATTATATGTGCACTTTGTAAATCATCTGCAGTGGGGGAATTATGACAACACAGATCCAAATACATCCCTGTAAATATTGCTCAGCTGAAGAAACACAGACATTTCTGGAATTTTAATCCATAGTATAAAAGATATTATCTTTATTCACTCATCCATCAATTAATACCTCTGCAGTTTTGCTATGTGAATTTCCACATTTCAAATGTTTTCCCCTCCTCTTCCCTAGGTCAATCCAAAACTCAACTCAGTTTTGACCTAAGCCTTCTTTTCAGAATATTTTTCAGCATGCTTGTTAGTAAGGTCATACTATGTAGAAGAGTATTGAATTCTACATTACTTTATAATATTATTTCATATATTTATGTCATTATTTCTTACTGTGACCTTCATTTTTCAAGGACTACACCCTCAGAGTACAATAATGGTGTCTATCCAATACAAATCTACATAGAGCATAATTACATGGAGTACTCATAAACAAAACTGGAGGAAGAATGTAGGACATTAACCGTAGTGACTCTAATATTGCAACAGGAAGTACAGCTTTACCTTGTATATTCTCCACAGAAAGTAAAGGAGGTGATACCAGTAGGTGAAAACTAGAAGCCATTGTCAATAATGCTTGAATGATAAAGGATGAATCATCATTTAAAGTCCAATCCCAGTAGATATTTGTAGCTGACTCTAGAAATAATGGTCTCACAATTCCATGCCTTAATTCTACTCTTACTTCAAGGATCAGTTAATATGTCTACATCCTCTTTGATTCTTTCACAGTTTCTTCAACTATAAAGACAATCAAGATATTTATTCTCTATTCATGTCATGTCACTTTCTGCTTTATGTTGTGAGATGTTCCTCTTGCCCTTCTGATAACAAAAATACATACATAAAATGAGTAACAGCCAGCACCTATGGAACATGTACAAAGTACTTCATGTAGATTCTTTTATTTAATCATCAAAGCAATTCTAGTGAGACCAATATTCTTCTTGTATTTCAAATTTACAAATTAGAAACTGAAGCTTTAACAGATTGATTTGCTCCGGATCACGCAACTAACAATATAGGTAAAAGTTAAGCAATATCCTATAAATACTCTTAAGAGTTAATGAAGGAATGTAATGCATTAAAATATAGAATGATCTTAACATATAGACCTTTGAGCTGTTTATATTCATTTACATTGTCACTAATTAAGGGCTAAGTGCCACCCACTTACCAAAAAAATTAAATCCAACCTCAAAAAAAATCAAATTATAACCTTTCAATATCATTGCTGATAAATCCCCAAATCCCACGTTTATATTTTCAGTCTATCTTCTAAGTACAAGTCATCCAAAGTTTATATATAGAAATTTCCCAAAACTGCCCAACAAAATTACATTTGAATTTTAGAATTATCACTCCTCAGTGTAAGTGATCAAACTGCAGAATACGAGTATACAAAACTCAGCTTGAACTATATTTTTTTCATAAAAGTACCGAAATCAAATCCATCATCAGTATTTAGCACTGGAGTATTCAGAAACACACTCTGCTTGAATATATACTCTATTTAATCGGTAAAAGAGTGGTTAGAGATACTGCTCAAAAAATACAATACTTATAATGCACCATGCCCTAGGTTTGGTCTCAAACAGAAAACAAATTCAAAAAAATACAGAATTGGGGGCTGGGAATATGGCCTAGTGGCAAGAGTGCTTGCCTCCTGTACATGAAGCCATGGGTTCAATTCCCCAGCACCACATATATAGAAAATGGCCAGAAGTGGTGCTGTGGCTCAAGTGGCAGAGTGCTAGCCTTGAGCAAAAAGAAGCCAGGGACAGTGCTCAGCCCTGAGTCTAAGGCCGAGGACTGGCCAAAAATAAATAAATACAGAATTATATTTAGAGCAATATATGTTATACTATATAGTGACACTTTCAACAATGTGTTAGATTTTTTTAAGAGCTAAAGGGAAAATGGATTGGATCAATGCATGTCAAATGCATGTGCTGAAATACACATTGGACCTCATATATATATGTATATATATCACATATATATCACATATATAATATATGTAAATAAAATTTAATATTGCCTAGAGAAGGTGAGGTGGTGAGGTAAGGCATATGTTAATTAGCAAGATTTAGCCATTGTACTATATATTTCAAAATATTATGCTGTACACCAAAAATATATTTTTTATTTCTCAATTAAATAAAGTTAACAACTGAGATTTGGGATTATCAATATGTATTCTGAAGTGGTAAAATTGGATCTAAAAGGTTTTCTAAAGAATCATAAAACTTTATCCTTATCTGAAGTCCTTTACAGTGATAGGCCCACAGCTTGCTGTATACAATATCACTCTGAATAATGAATATGAAGAGGAAAAAATACATAAATAACAAAACATTGTCTGGCCTCCAAATAAACAAAGTCAAGAATGAAAAATCTAGAGTAGATATATTCTCTAATTTATGAACATTTTATTTTATTGCTATTGTAAAGGTGATGTACATAGGGGTTACCGTTATATAAGTTAGTCTTTTTGAACAGCCTGACCTCTTCCCTCAATTTCTTCCAGTTTATTCCTCCCTACCTCCCTTCCCCACAAGTTGTCAAGTTCCTTTTCACATAGTATGGAGAGAAGGAAGGAAAGAATGGAGAAGGGAGGGAGGGAGGGAGAGAAAAAATATTACTATATCTAATTCTCTGGTAAGGAATTGGTTCTCTGTCAATATCGTGTTCTTGTTAAGTTTTCTATGTGTAGTATGTCTTTGAATATCTTCTGTAATGATGATTTAGTGAATATATATCGTTTCAATTTTTCCTTGTTTTGGAAGGTTTTTATTTGTCCCTCAGTTATGAAGGAGAGCTTAGCTGGGTACACTATTCTTGGTTGGTAGTTGTTTGCCTTTAAGGCATGGCATACATCATCCCAGGATCTCTATGCTTTAGTGGTCTCTGCTAAGAATCCTACAGTTATTCTAATTGGTTTACCTTTATAGGTAATTGATCTTTTCTCCCTAACAGATCTAAGAATTCTTTCCTTGGTCTCTATTGATCCTGTGTGGATTCCTATGCTGTGGTTGGATGTTCTGGTCTAATCTGGTCTGTTTGTGGTTCTAAAAGCCTATTGTTTTGGATGTTCAGGATGTTTACTGCTAGGATTTTGCTAAATGTTTCTATCCCTGTAGCTACCTTTTCTTCTCTCTCCACAATACCTATTAGTCGAGAATTAGGTCTTCTGATTAGGTCTTGAAGCTCTTGTGCTCCTCTAAGAACATTTTTTAAAAATTTTTATTTCCAAACTGATATACAGAGAGGTTACAGTTTCATATGTTAGGCATTGGATACATTTCTTGTACTGTTTGTTACCTCCTCCCTCATTCCCCCCTCCTCCCTTCCCCTTTCCCTCTACCCCCCATGAGTTGTTCAGTTCATTTACACCAAGCAGTTTTGAAAGTATTGCTTTTGTAGTCGATTGTCTTTTTTACCCTGTGTCTATCAATTTTGGTATTCCCTTTCAGTTTCCTAGTTCTAATATCAGTATAAATGGTTTCCAATGTACTCAGATAAGATACAGAGATAGTGCAGGTACAACCACAGGAAGGGGATACAAGAGGATCATCAATAATAGATGCTGTGGTTTCACATGGCATGTTGAAAGTAATTACAACAGTGATATAACAGTCATTTCCATAACATGGAGTGCATTTCACTTAGCATCATCTTATGTGTTCATAAGGGTATAGCTATTGGGCTCTTGTGATCCTCTGCTGTGACTTGCCTAAACCTGTGCTAATTATTCCCTATGAGAGAGATCATAGAGTCCATGTTTCTTTGGGTCTGGCTCACTTCACTTAGTATAATTGTTTCCAAGTCCGTCCATTTCCTTATGAATGGGGCAATGTCATTCTTTTTGATAGAGGCATAAAATTCCATTGTGTATATGTACCACATTTTCCTGATCCATTCGTTTACTGAGGGACATCTGGGTTTGTTCAATATTCAAGCACCAGAACAGGCCTGAAGACCAATGGAACAGAATTGAAGACCCAGAAATAAACCCACAGAACTATGCCTACTTAATCTTTGATAAAGAAGCTAAAAAAATAGTATCAAAGAAAGATAGCATCTTTAACAAATGGTGCTGGCAAAACTGGTTCAACACATGCAACAAACTAAAACTAGATCCTTATATACCACCCTGCACCAAAATCAATTCCAAATGGATCAAAGACCTCGAAATTAAAACAGATACCCTGAAAACACTAAAGGAAGGAGTAGGAGAAAAACTTGGGCTCCTTGGCGCAGGACAGAACTTCCTTAACAAAGACCCAGAAATGCTACAAATCAAAGAAAGGATGGTCAAATGGGACTGCATCAGACTGCAGAGCTTCTGCATGGCAAAGGACACAGCTCCCAAGATAAACAGAAAGCCTACAGATTGGGAAAAGATCTTTACCAGCCATACAACAGACAAAGGCCTCATATCTAAAATATATGCAGAACTAAAAAAATTACATTCCTCCAAAACAAAACCGCAAAGAACCAATAGCCCCCTCAACAAGTGGGCTAAAGACTTAAAAAGAGACTTCTCTGATGAGGAAATGAGAATGGCCAAGAGACATATGAAAAAGTGCTCTACATCACTGGCCATAAAAGAAACGCAAATCAAAACAACATTGAGATTCCATCTCACCCCAGTAAGAATGTCCTATATCAAGAAAACTAACAATGAAAAATGTTGGAGGGGGATGTGGCCAAAAGGGAACCCTACTTCATTGTTGGTGGGAATGTAAACTGGTTCAGCCACTCTGGCAAGCGGTATGGAGATTCGTCAGAAGGCTAAACATAGACTATGACCCAGCAGCCAGACTTTTGGACATCTACCCAAAAGATCACAAACAGTAAAGCCTCCAGCACAACAATGTTCATCGCAGCACAATTTGTCATAGCTACAATATGTAAGGACTTTCTTGTCTTGAGTATTGGTTTTGAATCATCGTCCTTTCTCTACAAAGTCTTTGATTCCAGAGATTCTAACCTCTGCATTGCCTAATCTATTGTCAGGACTTTCTAGTTTCTTTTTCCCCTACTTTTGAGTTGATCATTTTTAATGCTTTCAAACTATTGAAGCTTTGGTTTAGAACCTGCATGGATTTCTTTACTTCTTTGATTTGATTTTCAGTGCCTTCTCTTATGTCCTTTAGCTGAGTGACTATTTTTCATTGGACTACCTTTTCCTTCTCTTGGAATTTATTCAGCTTTCTGTTTGGGGATTCTATGATTGCCTCTATTAATCTTTGATTAGCCTCATGTTCATGCATAGCCATGTGCAGGCTTTCAATCAGTATATTTACCAGAAGTGGTTTTTTTTAGATATTTAGTGAACTATCCTCTAGGTGTTTCATTGCTCTTTTGCCTATTCATTCTGAGTGGGAGTTGAGGATCCTTGACTTGTCATCTTGCTTGTTTTTTATGTAGTTTTTTCTACCCAGTTGGAAACAAATCAAATCCAATACCACAATAGAACACAATTTTAACATAAAAGCCAACTCAGAGCCCTGTAATTGCACAGAATTTAAAGGTTCCAAATCATAGATAGGTATTCCCCTACCTACGTCCCCTATTCTTTGTTTGAGGAGGGGTATTGTGGTTCAAGAAAAAAGATTATAAATAGCTGTAGCCAGTTAACAAATCTGTTGTGAATGGTAAAACAATCTGAGCCAAAAAGGATAAGAGGATGAGCCCCTTAGAAACAGTCAAAATGGAAACAAATACATCCTAACTCACAGACAAGCAATTAGGGATCAATAGACAAAGAAAATGAAGGAGAGAAGGATCAGGATTCAGGGAAAATTGGTTAAAGTAAAATCAAAAGAAATAGTAAGAGATATGGTGAAAATAGAAGGAGGAACAAATAAGAACAAAGGAATACAGAAGAGGAAGAGAATAGAAATAAGACCTTAATTAAAAAAAATTAAAAACGAAAAATTATGGGCTGGGGATATGGCCTAGTGGCAAGAGCGCTTGCCTCGTATACATGAAGCCCTCGGTTCAATTCCCCAGCACCACATATACAGAAAATGGCCAGAAGTGACGCTGCGGCTCAAGTGGCAGAGTGCTAGCCTTGAGCAAAAAGAAGCCAGGGACAGTGCTCAGGCCCTGAGTCCAAGGCCCAGGACTGGCAAATATATATATATATATATATATATATATATATATATATATATATATATATATATATATATAATAAAATTAAAAATATTAAGACTAATAAATAGAAAATGGAATAACCAAAAATATTGCCTGAATTAAGTATGAATGCAATTCAAAAAGCCTAGTAATTACCCTAGACTGTATATCTAGGCCTAAACAGATAAGGAATGATGAAGGCAATTTTTTTGTTGGTTGTGAGGCTTGAACTCTGGGCCTTTGTGCTGTCCCTGAGCTCTTCAGTTCAAAGGTAGTACTCTATCACTTGAACCACAGTGCCACTTCCAGTTTTCTGGTGGTTAATTGGAGATACAAATTTTAAGGAGAGGTGAAATTGGGGTGAAACTTGAAACTCTGGATGTACACTATTCAGTCTACATTCAGAAGCTTTTTTATATGCCAGTGTGGTTATTACCTAACTTATAACTCAAAGTCAACAGATGAATTCTCAAATCATTTTTTTTGAGAGGGCACAAAAACCACCTCCCAGCCTAACTTAGGGGGAGGGGCATTGGCTTTGAATGGTAGAGCAGGAAGAAGGTTATGCCACTTAGAATCTCTGCAGCTTCAGTATGGGTGAGACTGTGGCATGTTTGGAATCAGTGGCTTTTCCTGGAGGAGCTAGTTCCCGAGACTCTCCTTTTAGTCAAGGTTGGAACCACCCTCAGCTTTTATGGCCTGTCCAGTTTTTTTTTTTCCAGTGAATTTTACAGATCTTTGGTTTTATGATTCCAAAGTGCCAGTTGGCTGAATGTTCAGCTGCAATATGTCTGAAATTCTGAGTTTGTCTTTGTTTGCTGCTGAAGGGTAGGGCTACCTCTCCTTGCACCTGCCTCCTCCTGGGTGGCTGTTTTTGCCTTAGCAGAGCTGCCTCTCCCTGGGAGGAGCTCCCTGGTTGGGGAGGAAAGGACCAAGAATATCAGATTCTTTTTCTTTTCTTTTCTTTTTTGGCCAGTCCTGGGGCTTGGACTCAGGGCCTGAACACTGTCCCTGGCTTCTTTTTGTTCAAGGCTAGCACTCTACCTCTTGAGCCACAGCACCACTTCTGGCCGTTTTTTGTATATGTGGTGCTGGGGAATTGAACCCAGGGCCTCATGTATAGGAGACAAGCACTCTTGCCACTAGGCCATACCCCCAGCCCAGATTCTTTTGCCCTCTTGAAAAATATCACCACTTCTCCAGGCCTGTGTTACCAGCCAGCTGCTCTGGCAAGCTCCGTGCCACTATAAAAGATGGCGTTTTTATTGGGCAGGGGAGTCTCTGAGAGAGAGGATATCTTTTGTGGGATACTCATGCTTTCCCTTGGTGTTTCAGACCACAGTGATGTGGTGAGTTGTCTCTGCATTTATCTGTGGATGTGGATTTCTGTTTCTGGTCTTTAAATTTGTGCTGGATGTGAGTGGAAAGCACACACACACATACAAACACACACACACACACACACACACACACACGCTGTCTTTTCTGCTTTTGTCACTATTCCCCCTGGTCGCCATCATCACTAGTGGGTGATTAAATCTGTCTTCTTAAGCAGGCTGCTAATTTTCTTCTTTGGTATAAATCTCTGTATAATTACAACTTTCTTGGTGTGACTCTCTAGATGTGGATAATTCAGTGGGACCTTACAACTCTGATTCTTCAGAGAAAGCTCAGTTGATCCCCTGTTAATTTTCCACCATCATCCTTCTTCCTTTCTCTGGATCTTCTTTCATAATATCAAGAAATTAGACCAAGACCACTGGTAGAGCAATCTAAATGAAATAAAATTTGTGTTGCACTTGGAAAACAGTGTGAATCAATCACTAAAGGAACTATACAAACTGACCACTGATTACAATAAACTCCACTTGTTTGACTTTATTGAGATTCATTATATCAATGATTATGTGAAATCCATAAATGGATTGGGGAATATGTAAACACCTTGTGCAACTTTGGGCCTTAAAATCTGTTACATCAGAAGAGCTATTTGACAAGCAAACCCTGAAATTGCCAGAATTATATATTGGCTTTCTTCATTTTCAAGAAAAATTACATATGTAGTGTATATTGAGTCCTGTATGCTGAGGAAAGCTCAAGTCTAGATGTGAAGATGAAGTTTATATACAAGAAAGAATTAAAAAATAATTGTTATTCTTAAATTAAAGAATAATGCATGAAAGAATTAAAGAATAATGAAAGGTATGCTTAGGCTTTAGACGAAATAATCCAGACTATTATAAGTTCAAATAATATCTCAACTTACTGAGTTCACAGGATACTTTTGTGAGTTGGATATTGTGGAGTGGAGGAAAGTAGGCTTTGGGATATTTCTGGCATGAGTTCAACCCCAACTCCATTATTTTTTACTCATGTTACTTTGAGCAAGTTACTAAGCTTTCTGTACACCAATGTACCCATCTTTTTTTTTTAAAGATAATACTATCTTTGGGTTGTTGTGAGGATTACTCAAAATAATTATGGTTAAAGAATATGATAAGGTACCTATTATTTCTATACGGTGGCCACAAGTCCCTCTTCTGGTTAGTTAGCTAGTTAAAATATGTGTACATATATATGTATATATATATATATATACATGCATACACATAACCCTGCACTATACAAATTTTATACATTTTTTTGATTCACCTAGGACATCCCTTCCTGTTTGTGGTCGGAAATCATTTCATTCATATCTGAAAGCAATTTTGAATCTTTAACTATTGTTAGATTACTGACATGAAATTTTAAAAGAATAAGAAATTCTGAAATCGTTCTGGTGATATCTACCTAGCATGTATCGAGAGAATTATAGTAATTAAGTAATCATTGAGTCTTTAAATAATCATTAAGTCATACTAGAGCTTCGTTATCATTGTTTTATGCTTATTCACAGATGTAGCAAAGATAGAAAAAAAAAAAAAAAGGAAAGCAAAAGATGGGAGGGATGCCATGCCACATGTCTCCATGTTTGTGTCCTATGTCCTGTCTCCTGTCTCATCACTCGTCCCCATGGCATCACAAGTCTGCTATCCATCAGAGCTAAATTGGTTTGTTGGTGTTTTTGTTCTTTACTCCCTCTCTGGCCTGTTTCCTGATAGTGTTAAGGGTATGTGCGGGCTTCAGGAGTTACTTAGAAATCTTCCAAAAGTAAGTCTCTGGGTCTCTGTCCTGTTTTGTTTTATATGTTTTAAACCTGGGATCGGTCCATCTGGATTGAAGATGTTTAAGGGAGCATATGTACTCTGAACACACCCTTATTCCTCTCACACCGACGGACGGACGGACCGGTGGTCCCAGCCCCCAAGGCTGGGTGGCGGCCCTGGCTGGTCAGTTTGCCTTTTACTTCCCCAACAAACCCATCTTTTTACTTGAGACTGTCTCTGACTGACTCTTGGATGGACAGAGAATCTCCTCCCTCAAACGCCATAACAGAACCTGCAGAGCACCTAGCCTACCTATCCATGGGAGCAGCAACTCTGCTCCAGCAGTTGCTACTAGCTGGAAATCCACTTTTTTAGGATGCTGAATATTTCCTCTTAAATTCTAGCCAGTGATTAATATTTTTAAAATACTACATGACAAACAAAGCTCTTACCTTACAAAATTATAGTTTGTGTTTAAAAAGGGGGGCACAACAACTATGAAAAACAAAATGGTCATCCTTCAAAAAAATTAAAAATTAGCATGGCACTCATGGCTCATACCTATAATCCTAGCTACCCTGTGGCTGAGAGCTGAGTATCAGTTCAGAGGCAACCAGAGCAGAAAAATCTTACAAGTTCTGGTTCAAGTGGCAGAATATCAGCAGTGAGAGGAAAAAGTCCATTGAGGGTGTGAGACCTTGAGTTCAGGACCCTGGTACCTGCAATAAATAAACGTTTGAAAATAGAACTACCATTGATAATACAGATAGATAGCCAAAAGAGTTGAAAGAAGTCACTCAAACAGGTTTTGTACAGGTTCATACCAGTACTATTCGCAAGAAGAAAGAAACCCAAGAATCCATCAACAGATGAATGGAGAAAAATATCGTGGTGTGGTATAAGGCTCATGCTTATAACCCTAGCTACTCAGGAGCACAAAGTCTGAAGGGTCCTATTTGAGGTCAGCTTGGGAAGAAAAGTCTGTGAGACTCCATCTCCACAATGACCCAAAAAAGCAGAACTGAAACCATGATTCAAATGGTAATGCACCAGAGTAAGCAAGCTGGGAAAGCTCAAGGCCTGATATCACCAAAATGAATATTATTCATCCTGTAAAAGGAAGGAGATCCATGCTACAATGTGAATGTTGAAAACATGCTAAGTGAAATAAACTAATCACAAAAGGACAGACACTGTGTGATTGAATTTATAGGAGTTAACTAAGTCAGCTTCATAGATATAGATTTGGAATGGTGGTTACCACATACTGGAGGAATGTAGTAAAGAGTAATCGTTTAATGGAAGTAGAGTTTTACTTATCCAAAATGAAAAGTTTCTGGAGGTTTGTTTCCAACAATGTAAATACACTTAACACTTTAAAAAATGTTTAAGGGGCTGGGAATGTGGCTTAGTGGTACAATGCTTGTCTTGCACGCGTGAAGCCCTGAGTTCAATTCCTCAGCAGCACACAAACAGAAAAAGCTGAAAGTGGCTCTGTGGCTCAAGTGGTGGAGTGCTAGCCTTGAGCAAAAGGAAGCCAGGGACAGTGCCCAAGCTCTGAGTTCAAGCCTCAGGCCTGGCAAAAAATGTACACCCAAGTTCAAGGACCTGCTGTCTCAAGACAGATGAGCAATGGGACCAGTAAGGTTGAAATGATATTGTGGATATGGAATATTGTGAGAACCATAATATCCTGGTTCCTCTTTTGCAGGATCCAAGCTATTCAGAAATAGCTCTTAAGGCAAGACCCCTCTTCTCAACCACACTGGCTCAAGAGTGCTAGCCTTGAGCAAAAGAAGCTTAGGGACAGCATTCAGGCCCACAGTTCAAGCCACAGATCAATGCTACACACACACACACACACACACACACACACACACACACACACACACACACACATCAGGATGTTGCAGGAGCTGACTAGTAAAAATGTCACCTTCCAAACACATAATTATAATAGCATAACCCAGAGTACAAAATAACCCCACAGGGACAGACAGAGTAGCAGTCTTTAGCTGAGATATTTTTCTGTTTAAAGATTTTCCTACTCACCCTTCACTGTCTGTAGACTTAATTTGTCAAATTCCTGAGACAGGAACCAGAGAAGGCAACACCAGCACCAAGAAGCTTCGACACTAACAGGCATCACCAGCTACTGAGCTGCAACTCTACCCATCCCTGCGGGCTTTGCAGCCAGAAAGGCTCCAAAGTGAGTGGGCTCTGCCCACTGAAACAACAGAAGAAATTTTTTTAAAGACTTAGAGAAAGAAGAGGAACAGAAGAAAATAAAGGAGGATTAAAACTTAGAAAGGGGGCTGGGGATATAGCCTAGTGGCAAGAGTGCCTGCCTCGGATACACAAGGCCCTAGGTTCGATTCCCCAGCACCACATATACAGAAAACGGCCAGAAGCGGCGCTGTGGCTCAAGTGGTGGAGTGCTAGCCTTGAGCAAAAAGAAGCCAGGGACAGTGCTCAGGCCCTGAGTCCAAGGCCCAGGACTGGCGAAAAAAAAAAAAAAAAACTTAGAAAGGAATAGGAAATGTGATACAGGAAAATAAATACAGCATAAACAAAGACATGAAGGCAAAAATGTAAGTATGAGCTGGCTTCTGTGACTGGTCAAAAGAAATACATTGGCAATAAGAAAGTTGCTACTTTTAGGAAGTCATAAGTCCAAAGTCTACATAGAGCAGATAGTGAGCAAGAGAACGACCTCTCAGCACAACTGACTTTCTGTGTCCTCTTTGGTTTCAGGGTTTACTCAGCCATAGACTTCACCTGATTCTTCCAAAGGTAGTAGCATCTTCATAGTCCAAGGGAAGCACATCTGATACTAGGCAAATATGTCATTAAATAAAGTCTGTCTTTATTATCCATACCAGCTCCCTAACCCATCAGTGTCTCTGAAAATGTCACTCCAATAAACTGGTCCAATATTCTCTTATAAAAAAATGGAAAATATGGAAGTTCTGGAATCAGACTGTGGGATTTTCCCAGCACTTACTCTATAGCCTTAGACATGTTCCTTAACCTAGCTGAGCCTCAGGTTAATAATCTATAGTACAGCTATAGTCCCAACTTCTTTTTTTTCAAATTTTTATTATCAAACTGATGTACAGAAAGGTTACAGTTTCATACATTAGGCATTGGATATATTACTTGTACTGTTTGTTACCTCGTCCCTCATACCCCCCTCCATCCTCCTCCTTTCCCTTTCCCCCCATGAGGTGTTCAGTTCACTTACACCAAACAGTTTTGCAAGTATTGCTTTTGTAGTTGTTTCTCTTTTTTTACCCTGTGTCTCTCAATTTTGGTAATCCCTTTCAATTTCCTAGTTCTAATACCAGTATACATGGTTTCCAACATACTTAGATAAGATTACAGAGATAGTGTAGGTATAACCACAGGAAGGTGATACAAGAAGATCATCAATAATAGAAGCTACAGATACTCATGGGACGTTGAAAGTAGTTACAACTGTGATATAACAATCGTTTCCATAACATGGAGTTCATTTCACTTAGCATCATCTTATGTGTTCATAAGGGTATAGCTATTGGGCTCTTGTGATCCACTGCTGTGACATGCCTAAACCTGTACTAATTATTCCCAATAAGGGAGACCATAGAGTCCATGTTTCTTTGGGTCTGGCTCACTTCAATTTATATAATTTTTTCCAAGTCCTTCCATTTCCTTACAAATGGGGCAATGTCATTCTTTCTGATAGAGGCATAATATTCCATTGTGTATATGTACCACATTTTTCTGATCCATTCATCTACTGAGGGGCATCTGGGTTGGTTCCAGATTCTGGCTATGACAAATTGCACTGCGATGAACATTGTTGTGCTGGTGGCTTTACTGTGATTTTGTTTGTGTTCTTTTGGATAGATACCCAAAAGTGGGGCTGCTGGGTCATAGGGGAGTTCTATATTTAGCCTTCTGAGGACTCTCCATACTGCTTGCCAGAGTGGCTGAACCAGTTTACATTCCCACCAACAATGAAGTAGGGTTCCCTTTTGGCCACATCCCCTCCAACAATTGTTATTATTAGTTTTCTTGATATATGACATTCTTGCTGGGGTGAGATGGAATCTCAATGTTGTTTTGATTTGCATTTCCTTTATGGCCAGTGATGTAGAGCATTTTTTCATATGTCTCTTGGCCATTCTCATTTCCTCATCAGAGAAGTCTCTTTTTAAGTCTTTAGCCCACTTGTTGAGGTGGCTATTGGTTCTTTGCGGTTTTATTTTGGAGGAAGGTAATTTTTTTAGTTCTGCATATATTTTAGATATAAGGCCTTTGTCCGTTGAATGGCCAGTAAAGATCTTCTCCCAGTCTGTGGGCTTTCTGTTTATCTTGCGAGCTATGTCCTTTGCCTTGCAGAAGCTCTGCAGTTTGATGCAGTCCCATTTGTCCAACCTTTCTTTGATTTGTAGCATTTCTGGGTCTTTGTTAAGGAATTTCCGTCCTGCGCCAAGGAGCCCAAGTGTTTCTCCTTCTCCTTCCTTTAGTGTTTTCAGGGTGTCTGTTTTGATTTCGAGGTCTTTAATCCATTTGGAGTTGATTTTGGTGCAGGGTGGTATATAAGGATCTAGTTTTAGTTTGTTGCAAGTGTTGAACCAGCTTTGCCAGCACCATTTGTTAAAGAGGCTATCTTTCTTCCAAGCTATTGTTTTAGCTCCTGTATCGAAGATTAAGTAGGCATAGTTCTGTGTAGCCCCAAGTTCTTCATAGGCATCATTAAAACTAGAAAGATGGTTCTTAAAGGGCCTAGCAGAGGGCACAAACAATAAGTGGTAGCTATAGTAATATCATTACTACAATCCCAGATACACACATAAACATACATATACACATACATATACACACAGCAAGCATGTCTTTTCTAGAAAGGTGTCGATCATTCATTCACTCAATAATCATTTATTGAGCATGTACTTCAAGCTTAGCATTGTCCTGGGCACTAGAACTATTAATACCTACCAAATAGTGGTGGTTTTCGCCTATAGTCCTAGCTACATAGGAGACTCAGATCTAGGGATCAAGTTTTGAAGTCAGTTTGGGAGGACAAATCAGACAAATTCTTATCTCCAATAGACCAGCAAAAAGCCAGAACTAGAGGCATGGCTTAAATGGGACAGATTCAGTTACTAGTGAAATAGCCAAGTGAGAGTACAAGTCTCTGTGTTTGAGCCTCAGTAATAGCATAAAAAGTAACATACTCAATAAAAGGTAAGTATACCTGAAAACACTTCAGGAAGGAATAGGAGAAACACTTGGGTTCAATGGCACAGGTCAAAACTTTCTTAATAAAGGCACAGAAATACAACAACTCAAAGAAAGGTTGGACAAATGGGATGGCATCAAACTGCAGAGCTTCTGTGCAGCAAAGAACATAGCTTGCAAGATAAATAGAAAAATCCTCAGATTGGAAGAAGATCTTCACTAACCATACAACAGACAAGGGCCTCATATCTAAAACTTATGTAGAACTCTAAAAATTAAGTTCCCCCAAAACAAATCCTCAAAGTAGCAACTACCCCCTTAGTAAATGGGCTATGACCTAAAGAGAGACTTCTCTGAAGAGGAAACAAGAATGGCCAAGAGGCAAATGAGGAAGTGCTCAATATCACTGGCCATAAAAGAAATGCAAATCAAAACAACATTGAGATTCCACCTCACCCCAGTAAGAATGTCCATTATCCAGAAAACTAGTAACAACAGATGCTGGTGGAGATGTGGCCAAAAGGGAGCCCCACAACACTGGTGTTGGGAGGAGTGTAAACTTGTTCAACCACTCTGGAAATCAGTGTGGATGTTCCTTAAAAGACTAAACATAGAGCTCCACTATGACCCAGCAGCCCCAATTTTGGGCAAAGGATTACAAGCAAGATCACACCAAAGCTACCAGCACAACTATGTTCATTGCAGCACAATTTACCTTCGCTAAAATTTGGATGCAACCCAGATGCCCCTCCATAGATGAGTGGATCAAGAAAATGTGGTATATATACACAATGTAAGTCTCTGCTTCCATCAGGAAGAATGGCATTGCCCCATTCGTAAGGAAATGGAAAGACTTGGAAAAAATCACATTAAGTTAAGTGAGCCAGACCCAAAAAACATAGACTCTATGGCTTCCCTCATTGGGAATAATTAGTACATATCTATCATAGTCCTAGCAGAAGATCATAATAGCTCAATAGCTATGTACATATGAACATCTAAGATGATGCTAAGTGAAAGAACTCCAAGTTATGGAAATAAGTGGTTTACCATTGTTGTTGTTATTTTCAACGTACCATAAAAAAACTATACCTTTTTCTTTTGTCTTTCTTTCCCAGGGTTCTACCTCTGATGTCACTGTAACTGATTTTGTTACCCTGGGTATTGTATATATGTTTATTAGAACTAGGGAAGGGAAGGGGAAAATCAAAATTGAGAGACAAAGGGTAAAAGGCAAGCCAATGCAACAGCAATACTTACAAAACAATATGCTGTAAATTAACTGTACAACTCAGTGGGAGGGAGGGAATAGGGGAGAGGGGAAGGCAGGCGAAAATGAGGGAGGAGGTAACAAGTTCAATTAAAAAATGTACTCACTGCTTTACATATGAAACTATAACCTCTCTGTACATCACTTTGACAATAAATGAATTAATTTTGTAAAAAGGTAAGTATACTCAAAGTATACTTTTGGAATTGTAATCTAATCCAAAAGACACTGGAAAGTATGTTGTAATCTCATAAAGGTATGTTCATGGAGATGGGGCCAGATTGGCAAGAATCAATCGGTGTTACTTGAAGATCAAAATAGCAAAGATTATTAGGAAAGTTGTGACTTTTTAAGCACCCAAAGGCCATAAGGATTCTTCCACATATATAGTAATTGCCACTATCAAGAAATAAAGATAAAACATGATTTTAGTTCATGCTATAGACCCTGTAGTGGTCAGGTCAGATACTAGGATAGGCAACCTGCAACCACAGGTTTAATGTCCTTCAGCTCTAGTGAGACTGCATCAGAAAAGCCAAACAATATGTTTTAAAAATTATGCTCAGTGACACAAGCCCTACTAGTATGTACAAAATGATATGTGAACATGGAGTTAGTCCATTAACAAATACCACTGAGCTCTACTATTTGTAGTTCAATAGATAGTATTAAACTAAGTGCTATGTATACCAAAGGAGATAAATATTTGCTTTCATGAAGTTCACAGTATAGTGGGTAGCATAAACATTAATCATATGGATAGTGAGTAATTCTAGATAAGGAAGTTTTTGCAAAAACTTCCCCTACTGCCATCCAAATTCATGAATACCATATTTGATAATTCATTCACAGAAAAATCTAAGTGTGAAGGCAAAAGAGTGACAATTTAGAGGGCTACACCTCTCAGAAAACATATGTACCTTTTAGGAATGGCCATCTGGAGACAGTATTTACCCCCAAAGGAATGGCTGTGATGGCAGCATTCCAGGCAGCATTGCACACCAGTGGAAGCTGTATTGTTTAGGCCACCTTTTAGCATGCCTCATAGCACATTGAGGCCATCTGTTCCTGCTGTAATGTTTCCTAAAGGGTTGACAGTAGAGAGATCTTAGCCACATACATCAAGTGGAAAGCAACAACATGTTCTCCTATCCTATTCTCTTCACAAAAGATACCAGGTTTCTGGTGAGGAGTGCAATTGTATTTTGCTTGCGTTCATTCATTCATCTATTCATGCGTTCATACATTCAACAAACAATTAGTGAGCACTTACAATGTGCCAAGCACTGCCAAGTTTCCAAGGGAAAAAAAGCAAGATCCTGGCTTCAAGGAGTTCACAGCCTATTAGAAGAAAGAGCAGTAAACACATACAGTTCCTGGAGAGTATGATAAATGTTAGTATGGATTCATCACAAAGTGCTAAAGATATACCACAGTAAAATACTTGATTGGCTCTTAAGAGAAATGAGCTCGAATGTTGTTAGAATTCTGGGAAATATATTTGTCCTTTTGGGAGTCAATTGGTAAGAATGAGCTGCACAAAGGATAAATGGCACTTTAGGAAGAGATCATAGAATAGGCAAAGGTAGGGCTATGAGCAGTAACACATTATCTATAGATAAGGGGAAGGCTACACATTCGAGTGCTCAAGATAGTCCTAACTTGCCCACCAAAACACAAATTTAAATTTATTATCAGAGCATAATTATTAAAGTAGCTTGATTCAGTTCCTCCATATATGAGGCACTACAATAAAAACAAAACTAGTATGTATTTTGGAGTTAGAATGAAACCCATAGTCTGAACCAAGAGACCTACTTGAAATTTTATTTTCTGTTTTGAAGTGCTACCCATAATATGTAAAGTTTCCAACTCATGTACTTTAACTTTTCACCCAAGTCTAAACCATTAAATTCTCTTGGACCAGCTCTAACATTTACTAATTCTATGATTCCAAGAATGTCATTTAAATGTGTTGTCCTCAACTTGCCAACTAAAAAACAGTGATTCATTCATCCATTTATATTAATTGTAATGAACCAAGTGCCCTATTAAGACTACTAATAGAAATATTTTTCCCCTACAAGGGTGATAATGTAATATACAAGTCATATTAAATGGGTAACTAGAATAACATAAGATGATGCTAAGCAAAATGAACTCCAAGTTATAGAAATAAGTGGTTTATCATTGTTGCTGTTATTTGCAATATACCATGTGAAATTATGCCCTTTTTCTTTTGTCTTTCTTTCCCATGGTTTTACCCCTGATGTCACTGATTTCGGTACCCTGGATATTGTATATAGATGTATTGTAACTAGGGAAGGGAAGGGGAATGTCAAAATGGAGAGACAAAGGATAAAAGACAAGCCAACGCAACAACAATACTTACAAAACTATATGCTGTAAACCAACTGTACAACTCATGAGGGGGGAGGGAAATGGGGAGGAAGGGAGGCGGGGGGATGAGGGATGAGGTAACAAGTTGGATAAGAAATGTTCGCACTGCTTTACGTATGAAATTGAGTACATTTTCTTTTAAAAAGAAAGAAGGAAAGAAGGAAGGAAGGGTCCCTTTCTCACCTACGTACATATTAGCATCACCACATGAGATGTCTACAACCAGGTTGTAACAAGATGCCTCAACATTCCTATCATAATAATCAGTAAAGGCCAAACAGGGCAGTAATAAACTCACCCTGTCCCTCACAGAGCCATAAAAACAGCTTGGTTCTGGCACAAGAATAGCATAATAGGCCTGAAGACCAATAGAATAGAACTGAAGGCCTAGAAATGAACCCACAGATCTATTGCCACCTAATCTTTGATAAGGGATCCAAAAACAGAGGATGGAAGAAATACAGCCTCTTCAACAAATGGTGCTGGCAGAATTGGCTATACATTAGTAGAAAACTGAAATTAGATCCTTATATATCACATTGCACCAGAATCAATTCCAAATAGAGGAAAGAACTCAATGTAAGAACAGATAACATGAAAATATTACAGGAAGGGATAGGGGAGACACTAGGGCTTCTTGGCACAGGTCAAAACTTCCTAACCAAAGATCCAGAAACACAACAACTCAAAGAAAAGCTGGATACAAGGGGTTGTATTAAACTGACAAGTTTCTGGATAGCAAAGGACATAGCTAGCAAGATAATTAGAAAGCCTACAGAATGGGAGAAGATTTTCACTAGCTATATATCAGAAAAGGGTCTCATATTTCAAATACTCTTAGAGCTTAAAAATTAGCCCTCCTCCTAACAAATCCTCAAAGAAATAATCCCATAAATATTTGTGCTAAAGACTTAAAGAGAGACTTTGAAACAAAGATAAGAATGGCCAGCATATGATACTGTAACCTCTCTGTACGTCAGTTTGATAATAAAAATTTGAGAAAAAAAAAGAGAAATTACCCTAATTGCTCCAGATTTCCTAATGTAAACCATTCTTTCAATATTTAAAAAATGTTATGAGTCTTTTTTTAGCATCTTTCATTCTCTCTCCACTCAATCTAAGAGATTAAAAACCTGTCAAGAGGGGCTGGGGATATAGCCTAGTGGCAAGAGTGCCTGCCTCGGATACACGAGGCCCTAGGTTCGATTCCCCAGCACCACATATACAGAAAACGGCCAGAAGCGGCGCTGTGGCTCAAGTGGCAGAGTGCTAGCCTTGAGCGGGAAGAAGCCAGGGACAGTGCTCAGGCCCTGAGCCCAAGGCCCAGGACTGGCCAAAAAAAAAAAAAAAAAAAAAAAAAAAAAAAAAAAAAAAAAAACCTGTCAAGAAAACAAAACAAAACAAAACAAAACAAAAAAAAAGAATGGCCAGCAGGTGGCTCATGCCTGTATTCCTCGCTACTCGGGAGGCTGAGATCTGAGGATCATGGTTCAAAGTCAGCCCAAGCAGGAAATTCCATGAGACTCTTATCTCCAATTAACCACTAGAAAACTGGAAGTGGCACTGTGGCTCAAAGTGGTAGAGCGCTAGCCTTGTGTTGAAGAGCTCAGTGACAGTGCCCAGGCCCAGAGTTCAAGCCCCACAACCTACCAAAAAAAGTGAGAATGGCCAATAGACAGATGAAGAAATGTTTAACATCTCTGGCCATAAAAGAAATGCAAATGAAAACAACATTGAGATTCTACCTCACCCCTATTAGTATGGCCACTATCAAGAAAACTAATAACAGATGCTGGACAGGGAATGTGGCCAAAGGGGAAAGCTGTAACACCATTGGTGGGAATGTAAACCTGTTCAACCACTCTGTAAAGCAGTATGGAGGTTCCTCAAAAGACTAAACATAGAGCTTCCCTATGACTAAGCAATTCAACTTCTGGGCATTTACCCAAATGACCATAAACAAGGCCACACTAAAGCTAACAGCATAACTATGTTCATTGCAGCAATATTTGCCTTAGCTAAGATATGGAATCAACCCAGATGCTCCTCAGTAGATGAGTGGACCAAGAAACTGTGGATTCTATGCTTCCATCAGAAAGAATGACATTGCCTTATTTGTAAGAAAATGGAAAGACTTGGAAAAAATTATATTAAAGTAAGCTACACCCAAAGAAACACAGGCTGCATGGTTTTCCTAATTTGTAATAACTAGACTATGTCTAGGATATTCTTAGCAAATGATCACAATGGCTCAATTGCTATGTAAATATGATCATATGTGATGATTCTTATCTAAAAGAACTCCAAGTAATGGAAAAAAGAGGGATTTTTATTGAACTGTTTGCATTTTTTCCTGTGGTTTATTCTTTAGCCATAGTTTTTTATTTCTGTACACTTTATCTTGTATATAAGTTTGTTTGGGGGAAGGGAACGGGAATCACAGAAACAGTACAAAGGGTGAACGAATGTAAGAGTTATATTCAACAGACACTATGTTGGAAATGAACTTTACAAGTTGGGGTAAGGAGACTACGGGCAGGGGGTGGGGAGTGGGAGAAAATGAGGGTGGAGTAACACTAATCAAAAAGAAATCTACCCATTATCTTACTTATGTAATTTTAACCCCTCTGTCTATCGTCTTTACAATAAAATTTGAATTAAAAAACAGATACTGCTGTAGTTTTGATATGTCTTTATAATTTCATGTGTTAGAAACAATCTTCAAAGCAATAGGGCTGGAGAGTGAACCTTATTAAGACATAACTAAGATATGCTGGCTCTGCTGTTGCAAATGGATTTGATGTTATCTCAAGACTTTTGCTACAAATTGGATCTTACATGCCCTGCAAAGGCTAGTGTGTTGAAGTTTACCATCTTTGGTTGTGTTTCTGGAAGGTGATGGAAACTTTAGGGTGGGACTTATAAAGAAGGTAGATCATCTGGACCTGGTCACCCTGAGGTGAGTAGTCTCCTCTTCCATGTGCTTCTGCCATGATGTACTATGCTGACACAGACCTAAAGTAACATAGCCAAGCAACAATGGACTAGAACCCCTGAAATCATGAGCCAAAATAAATATTTTCTCCTTTCAAATTATTTCTCTGGTATTTTGTCACAGTGATGGAAATCTGATGAAAGCAACTGAGATAGCTGTGAGAGTAGGCTTGTCATAAATTTGAGTGCAATTTCATCTTGTCTCATTTCTCATATGTTCCTTCAGTATGGGATTCCATGTTATGATACAGCAACAAGTCCCTCACTACATGTTTCCCTTTGATTTTGGACTTCCAAGCTTCCAGAAAAATGAACCCAATAAACTTTTGTTCTATATAATTTACCCACTCAGTGCTATTCCCTTATAGCAGCAGAAAAGAGTCTAAGAAAATTTAAAGTCGAAATGCAGCTTAGCCAATTCTAGCAAATGACAGATGTGTCCTACATAAGTCCCTTTTGTGCACTTGTTTGTAGAAGACATGACCTCCCATGCCTATTACAAGTACAAGATGAACCAAATAACCAGAAGAGTTTTTGTAAGTCACATATTCCCCAGTTATCACAATGCTTTACACAATGTCACTCTGTCATTAGCTGATAGTAGTATGGGGATGATGTAGTTCAAAGACAGCTATTGTAAACTGAGCTACAAAGAAATCTGGCATTAATGCAACCACAGATGCATGACCTCCCTAGATTCAAGTTCTATCTCTGAGCACCAAGTTAAAGGGGCCTACTGTTCCTTCATAGCAGTCAAATGTTAAAGACAGCTTTAATATCCTTGGCTTTTCTATATAGATCTATGCACAAAGATGTTATTACAGGTCTTCTTGAATTTGTATAGGTATAATAAGATGAGGACAGGTTGGATAAGATCAAAGATTTGAGTTGAAATTCTAGCTAATATCTACAGATTATGTGCACTCAGGTCAATTATTAACTTGTAAGCCTTACTATTTTTTCTACATGATATAGATGAACTCTCTAGAGTAGCTAGGATAATTAAATTAGATCACATGTATCAAATATTCATTGAGATTTTTCCTTCCCTTTCTTACATTTGCAATTGAACCGGAAATAATAGAAGTCTGAAGTGTACTCTCCATTCAGAAGACTCATTACCTTTAGTCTTGAAAAGGCCATCTTGAATACTTATCTAACCCTAGACTACAATAACTTCACAAAGGAAGCATTTGACAATTAGATAAAGGCATATAGAAACCTGGATTTAGATAATAGATTTCTCTCATTTTTTTATCTTTCTAGATAGAATTACCAACTTAATGAATATAAATTCCTGGGCACCAGTGGCTTATGCCTATAATCCTAGCTCAGGTGACTGCAATGAGGATCATAGCTTGAAGCTAGCCTGTATAAGAAAGTCTGTGAGAGTCTTATCTCCAATTAAGCACCAGAAAAGAACAGAAGTGAGCTATGTCTCAAGTGGCCCTAGCCTTAGCAAAATAAAGCTCAAGGATAGTGCCCCAGCCTTGAGTTCAATCACCAGGACTAGCACAAAAATATCATAGAAATACTTCAATTAGAACAAAAATTGGGGGGAAAATGGGAGAGGAGGTAACAAGTTATACAAGAAATGTACCCAGTGCCTTACGTATGAAACTATAACCCCTCTGTACATCACTTTGACAATAAATAAATAATTTTTTAAAATCAGAAATATATAAAGAAAAAAACAAAATTTGGAAAATGACTTCTTATGACATACTCCAGCACCAGTTAAAGATACACATTTACATAGAGACATGTAATCAGACATATTAGTTATAGACAATTACATATTATATAGACAATATTATATATTAATTATAGACAATATATCCTATAAACATACCTCTGGTCTTTAATAGGAAACCTTTTCACTTCCTGGACATTTTCATTTATAATATTTGCTGTCTGATTAGAGGGAAAATATGGGTTAAAAATAAAAGATTCATCTTGAAAGATAAATTGAAGTGGCGCTACTAAAAACCTGGCAAAAACATAACACTCAGGAAGATATAAGAATTCACTATCCCTTCCTGAATGATCTTCTAAATAAATAGCTCCGATTGTATAACATCAGGAAATACATTATAGTTAATGTATTCCAATATCTGCATTAAAGTGATAACAAACATCTGTATAACTTAGGGGGAAAGGTAGTAAGTATGGCTGTGGATCCCTATTTACACCATCTCTTCTGGGGAACATAACTTTATACACAAACTCATTTTTCATTTCCACCACATTGTCTTTTCCAAACAGGATATAAAATGTTTTCACAGGCATCTCTCAAAATGAGCATGGAGAAAAGCTTCCCTTCACACAAAAGCCCTTTCTACCTCTTGAAAAGACTCTAAAATTAGAAAAGCATTCTCTTTCACAAAAATGGAAGCAACAGTGCTCACCCACTTTTCACAGTTCTTTAAGGTGAACATAACTACCTTTCCTCAGCTTCTTTGAGCTATGACTTTCTATAAAATGCATCTGGCTACCAACCTGTAATTGGCCCCTTGGAAAGGCCATTTCCTCACCAGTAATGTGAGGCCTTAGAATGATTCACTCCTTTCAGGAGTTCCTTATGAGAAGGAGCGTGTTCTGTTTCCTCCACTTGCTTGACTGCACAATGTCAGCTGTGTATTGGGAAATTTATAATTCTCCTTTCCTCTTTCCACTGGATCATTTTTAATTTCTCCAGTGCATTTATGTTACACTCCACAATTTGGCTGGAGAGACAGCTCTGCACACTAGGGAAAGGGCTGATATAGGAATCTAGGAGACATATAATGATTTCTAGTCTAAGTCCTTTACCAACCACATGGCCATGGAAAGTAGATTAATACTTCTGAGTTTTCTCAAATATATATATTTATAAAAAAAACAGCAGATAGTCTTGAATGTACTTCACAGGGTAGCATTGAGTACCAAATGAGTTCTTGTGAAAATAATAACAAGAGTTAAATGTACAGTGTTTAGTTTTACAAAATTTTTTCACATGTATAAATTCATTTAATTCTGTAGGAAAACTTTGAAAATGATTACACCTATGAGAGGCATTATGACAACTGCATTCAACATCCTGGCCCAAAAGCCATAGCAAACCTTGGTTAGCATTTACATTTTCTTTTCCAATTATACATAACCCCACTTATTGGTCTTTCTAGTGCTATTTTTTTACTCCTGATTTATTTCTGAAAAGTAAAAAAACATACTTTTTATGAGAAAAAAAACCTACATTAGAATGTGTCCATGGACACAGATCAGATTCTACCTTATTCATTCATTCATTTACTATTTCTTATTATGTTATAAGATGTATATTTGTGTGTGTGTGTGTGTGTGTGTGTGTGTGTGTGTGTGTGTGTGTGCCAGTATTGAGGCTTGAATGCATAGCCTGGGTGCTGTCCTTCAGCTTTTTCAATCAAGGCTGGCACTCTACCACTTGAATGACAGACAGCTTCACTTTGGGTTTTTTGATGGCTAATTGGAGATAAGAGTCTGAACATCTTTCCTGCCCAGGCTGACTGCAAACTGAAATCCTCAGCTATCAGCTTCCCAAATAGCTATGATTATAGGTGTGAGCCACCAGCACTTGGCTCACATATTACTGTAATTGTAGCCTAAAAATGATTTTATGATATGATTCATAGTGTACACTGTTCCAAAAATGCAAACCTACCTCACTGCTTCTTAGAACAGAGTTCATAATCATGGTAACAGATTTTTACAAATTAATAACACATATGAAAAATACTATGGCAGTCACTGATTGCTATTTACCAAATATTTGCATTTCCTTCTTTCCAGCACTTAATAACATTGCAATCCCTTACCCATTTCCAAGTGTCCTCCTCTCATCCTTTCACATGCACATGTGTATACATACACACACATACAAATACATCAGATATGGTCATTTGATCAGCTTTGACGAACATTGCATGAGTCACTTTGAGGGTGGAAGCTTTTAAGAGTCAGTAGATAATGCATAATATACTTTCTTTCAAGGTGACCAGCAATGCCAGTGATGGCAGCTACTCTGTCAGCCTTTTGTCTTAGAGTGATAACATAAATCAGACCATCAGGCCACAAAAAATTTGTTGCAAGAATCTTTGTTATTCTAAGCCATACATTACTGAGCTGTTGGTTCCTGCAATGCAATTATTCATAGTAAATAATACACACTTAGTTACAAACTTTGGCTCCCTCATCATAGAGCTCACTGAGTCTTTGTTTCGTCATTTGTGAAATTTGTGAAGTGAACAGAAACAGTATCTGTCTCACAGGGTTGCTTTGGTGATTAATGAACATACATCTGTGGGAAAATATCTTGCACTTGGTGGGCATTCAGTCAACACTTATCAGGTGAGTGTCATAATACAATTCTTACCTTGAAGATAAGGAAATAGAAGCTATTAAAGAAAAATGTGCTTGTCTCAAAGTCATAAAGTTGACAATTGAAGGCACAACTATATGTAGAATCCTAAGTCCTTAATGCTAACTCCACTTTTAGATTCGAAAATGTAAATTACCTCCTGTAGATTCTAAAATATAAATTACCTCCTATAGTTGTAAAACAGGAAATCTTACATTCCTATCTAACTCTATAACATCATTTTAATCATTCCAAAGTAAATATTACCCCATGACTCCACAATACCACTTCAAATCCTCTACTGAAAGGCATATATAAATAATATGTGTGCATAAACTAGAATATATATTTAATTATATTCTTATTAAACTACATAATTGTGTTATTAAATATGTTCAATTACATATTATTGAATAATGTATACTATTTAGTAATACTAGTTTATTATTACTAAGCCTAAAGAAGAATGAAATGGTACTGTTTGCAGAAGAATAGCTGGAACTGAACATCATCATTTTATTATAATGAAATCAATGGTTTTGTACAATTAAATTTTTTTGAAAGCTTATGCATCTGCTTAGGGAAATGAACATCTTTGTAACAGCATGTCTTCTAAACTATGTAAAAACTATATCCATATTTATTTAATTTTTTACAAAAATGTGACTTCTTTAGATTTGTATTTAATGCTAAAGTCATGATGTTTTGCAATAATTCTGTAAAGATCAATAAAACTGGTAAAATTCTTTTTTTTTTTTTTTTTTTTTTTTTTTTTTTTTTGGCCAGTCCTGGGCCTTGGACTCAGGGCCTGAGCACTGTCCCTGGCTTCCTTTTGCTCAAGGCTAGCACTCTGTCATTTGAGCCACAGCGCCACTTCTGGCCATTTTCTGTATATGTGGTGCTGGGGAATCGAACCCAGGGCTTCATGTATACGAGGTGAGCACTCTTGCCACTAGGCCATATCCCCAGCCCAAAACTGGTAAAATTCTAATAATATCAACTAAAAGGAGAGAAGATCAAAAATTCTATCACCAGAAACAATAGAAGGGTATATTAATATAGCATTCACAAACATAAAAGTGTTCAAACATCTTGAATATAAGATGCTCAATATACATGGTAGAACACCAAAATACCCCAATGGCTACACCCATATAGCCACATAAGAAGATGCCAAGTGAACTCCACGTTACAAAAACAAGAGTTATACCACTGTTGTAACTATTCTCAATATGCCATGTGAACTCGTACAAAAAAGAAAAAAAAAAAAAAGATGCTCAATATAGGCTGCACTTTGCTCCCTGAATGGCAGAGTGCAGACACCATGCAGTTAATAAAATCCTCACCTGATTTTTTTTTTAAAAAGATACACAATATATAGGCTCACATATTTTTGGTTGCAAAATGATGGATCTTAGAACTCGAACCTAATCAATGATCTAGTCTTTTGTGTGTTTTTTTTTGCCAGTCCTGGGGCTTGAACTCAGGGCCTGAGCACTGTCCCTGGCTTCCTTTTGCTCAAGGCTAGCACTCTGCCACTTGAGCCACAGCTCCACTACTGGCCATTTTCTATATATGTGGTGGTGAGGAATCGAACCCAGGGCTTCATGTATGCGAGGCAAGCACTTTACCACTAGGCCATATTACCAGCCCTGATCTAGTTTTTTGATAGATCATTTGTAACATTATGAGTTGTTCAAAAGGTGAGGGCTGGGAATACGGCCTAGTGGTAGAGTGCCTCACATCCATGAAACCCTGGGTTCGATTCTACAGCACCACATATATAGAAAAAAAGACAGAAGTGGCGCTGAAGCTCAAGTAGTATAGTGCTAGCCTTGAGGAAAAAGGAGCCAGAGACAGTGCTCAGGCCCCGAGTTCAAGCCCCAGGACTGGCAAAAGGAAAAAATGGTGAGACTTAGTTACAGAGATAAGTCACCTGGGCATGCCCTGAAATAATGGGTCTTTTCCCCCATGTCCTTTCTCTGTCACTACTTTCCATCTACCATGACATGGGCTGATCGAATAAGATATGTGAAAAAAAATTGCCACCATACAATAATCATACCTCACAATCAAATGTTTATATCATGTATGCAAGATGGTTTGATAATCAAAAATATATTAATGCAGCCCAACAAATCAAATATGTTAAAGAAAATAGCATATTACCATATCAATGGGTGAAAAAATAGTTCTTAATACAAATCTTTTTAAATTAGAACTTATTTGTTAAACCTTATAAAGGGCATCTACAAAGCCTGCATCGAATATTGCACCTAATGGAGACAGACAATGCTTTCCATCCAAGTTTAAGAACGCAAGCTGGTGCAATAAGGTAAGGAAAATAATGTGTATATCAATTAAAAAGGAATGAATTAAATCATCACCCTTTGCTGATAGCATATTTATCTACAAGAAAATCCTAATGGATCACAGACAAACCTAGAACTGATAAGTATACTTAATAAGACTTCAAAATATTTGCATAAACATATTTACATAAAAATATAAACAAAAATCATTCACATTTCTAAATATTAGTAAAGAACAATTGGAAAATAGAATTTGAAAAAAATCATTCAAAATAGTTCCTTATATAATATTTTCTAAGAAATTAAGGCTGGATATGTCCCAGAGATATGGCTATTCCCATGTTCACACTAGCATCATTCACAATAGCAAAAATGTCTACCCATCAACAGAGGAATCAATAAACAAAAAATGCTTACTTGTGTAGTGTTATTTTAAGTCTGATCATTACTCATCCCCCCAAAAAGGAAGGAAATTATGACACATGATGCAATATAAATGAACCTCAAGGACATTAAGTTGAGTAAGCCAGAAATGAAAACATAAATGTGGCATGATTGAACAGTTATGAAGTAATTGCCAAGAGCTTAGGAAATAGCAGGAGAGAAAGGAGCGTTGTTATGTAATACATGAAGTTCCAGTTTTGAAAGATGAAAAGGTTATTTAAGTCAGCCACACAATACTGTGAATATACTTAATACCTTTGCACTTTATACTGAGCAATTGCTAAGGCAGTAAATGTTATATTTATATGACAAATAATTTAATTAATGATACTGGAAAAACTATACAGAAACTACATGAGTGGTTTTCTAGAGCAAGATGAGGGTTAAATGGAGATTAGAAATATGCATGAGGGATCATACTAGAGTAACAAAAATGATCTAAGACTCCATCCATGATGGATGCAAAACTTCATGAACTTGTTTTTAAAATATGTGTTAAAAGGGTAAATTACATGGTATATACAATAGGTCTCAATAAATCTGTTATTAAAGTTATGCAGGGAAGGGGTTCAGCTACTGGGAAAAAAATTATTTACAACTATGAAATGAAACAAGGAAACTCACTGGGGATGCTAGTTTTTTTTGGAGGGGTGATATAAGGGATGAGACAAATCAGAATATAGTATAAACATGTGTGGAAATTTAACAATAAAATCTCCCTCTGCATACTAATATAAATTAATAATAAGGGACAGTATCTCTAAAGAATATTTTATCTGTTTTCTGCTAGTCCACATTGTACTAAAATATATCAAAATAATGATCCATTAAATAAAAAAGATAAAGTACACTTTATCAAATTTAAATTTTGGAGAGGGCAAACAAAAGATGCCCTTAAAAGGATAAAAGAGGGGCTGGGAATTAGGCTTGGTGGTAGAGTGCTTGCCTATCATGCATGAAACCCTGGGTTCGATTTCTCAGTACCACATAAACAGAAAACCAGAATTGGTGCTGTAGTTCAAGTGTTAGAGCACTAGCCTTGAGCAAGAGAAGCTCAGGGACACTGCCCAGGCCCTGAGTTCAGGCCCCAGTAATGGAATAAAAAGGATAAAAAGAGAACCTCCAAGATAAAACACACACACACACACACATACACACACACACACACACACACACACACACACACCAGTCTCAAAGAGCAACAGTAAGAAAACAAATTCATTTTAAAATATATAAAACCAGCCATGTGCTAGTGGCTCACACCTGTAATCCTACCTACTCAGGCAGCTGAGATCTGAGGACCTCAGTTCAAAGCCAGCCCAGGCAGGAAACTCCGTGAGACTCTTATCTCCAATTAACCACTAGAAAACCAGAAGTGGTACTGAAGTTCAAAGTGGTAAAGCAAATGGTAAAGCTATCTCAGGGATAGCACCCAGGTCCTGACTTCAAGTCCTACAAGCAACAACAACAAAGTACAAAACCCTTGACTAGATATCAATGAAGAGGGCATAAACATGACAAATTTTTAAATTAAAAAATGTTTATTACCCATTAGAAAAATGCAAATTTAAGCCATTATGAGATACCATTACGTATATACTAAATTGAGTGAAATACAGTTATTGATAATACTGTTAATAAGGATCTAGAACAATGTGCCTTTCATATAGTGCTGGTAGGAAGTCAAAGTTGTACAACCTCTGAAAACAATTTGCCCATATTTGGTCAAACATAGGCTCTTGCAATCCTACACCTCATCATTTACCCTAGAGAAATGAATTGTTGTGTTAACATCAAAATATGGCCATGAATGTATATAGAAATGATGTCATAACTATCAAACATTGGGTGCACTCAAATCATTGTTAAGAGAAAAGAAGATAAACTGTGCTCCAACCATACAGTAGGGTATTACTGAGTAATAAAGGAATGGACATGAAGTGATTGGAATTAATATTTAAAAAATTGCTAGGTGAAAGAAACCAACTTCAAGGTTACATACTGTATTATTCCATTATATTTCCATATATGCACAAAGTTCACTGTACACATATTCACCCCCTATATCCAGCTTATTCTCATTCCTTCTCACCTCCTTCCCTGCCTTTTCAAACATTTGATGCATTTCATGATTCTATAGTGTGTGTGTGTACACACACATGCATGCACACAAGATCTTTCAATCCTTTTCTCCCCTTAGTATTCCCTATTTCTCTCTCCCCTCTCCTATCAGTTCCCTCCTAGACAGTCTTTCTTTTACATTATTTTTCCATTATCCTTACTATCATCATCATCATCATCATCATAATCATCATCATCATCACCATCATCATCACCATCATCATTTTTAAGTCTATACTCCACAAATGAGCCAGAACATATGATTTTTGGCTTTGGGGATTTGGCTTGACTACATCTTGCATATTCAACAAATCAGGAGGGCCCTCAGGAAAATACTAGATGGACTCCATCAAATAATTCCTATTTGGGGGCACAAACAACAACTCATCCTGAACAGAATTTGCTATTTTCACGGGACATTATCCCTGAGCCAGAAACTTCTAAATGTAGTTCTACCACCAGTCTTGTATCTCAGGCATGCTCCCATCTCCCTGTAAGTCACCAAGGAAGTCTTAATATAGACTTAATAGCCAAGTATTCTAGATTTCCCAGTGGAGAATACCAAAAGTTTATAGGAAGAGGTAGCAATAACAGACAAATGTTGTCAACTTCAAGGTTGTCTAAGGGCTATCTCCACCAATTTTTGACAAGCTGCCACTACCACCAATATTGAGAAATGGATTATTTCACTTCAATCTACCCTAGCATCTAGGAAAACCTTTCACAACATGGAAAGCTGGGTCAGGTAATTGACTTTGAAATCAGATACAGCATTTCTGCAGGCCACAGCTCCAATAAATTTATTCTAACAAAGTTTTATGTCCTCTGCTTAGTACATCCTGGCCCCTGCCCCACTTGCAAAAATATGTTTCAGATGCTGTTTGCTCCATAATGTTCCACTGAGAAACAAGGCATACATCATGCCCCCAACAATAGCTTCCCAAGCATATAGTTTCCTGCATCAGAATCCATCACAGAGGGGGGAAAAGAGAAAGAAATTTCCATCTTCCACCCCCTCATGATCAAACTGGAGCTTCAGCCCACACAGATCTGTCACTCTGAGAAGGCTCCCCAGTCACAGCATCATCTTTGCCAAGGAAGAAGAGAGAAAATTGCATCTCAGAGCTCCACAAAGTTAACTTTTCTATGCGAGCCTGTGTTTTAGCAGCAGTGCCTCTGAACAACTCTCATAAAAGTACAAACTCTGTTTTAACCTGGACTAAGTTCTTATGGCAAACTAAAGTCATGCTTCAAAAGAACCAAACTGTAGAAGTAGATAATTCAAAGTATAAAATCTGGTCTCATTAATAAAGCCTGCAGATCTTGTCACCTGAGATGGAGAGAAATTCTCTAAAAATAGTTAAATATAGAATTTCTCTTTTGTCATTCTGCCATTCCAGAATATCAGCACAACTACTCATACACACACACACATACACACACACACACACACACACACACACACACACACACACACTTCATTCCAAAACTTCTCCATTTTTTAAGGCTCAGTTCAAATGTCAGCTCTTTTAAGGAGCTGCCTCAACTAGTCCATTCCAAACTTAGACTTATAATTGCACAGTGTGCTCAGTCATGGTGGAACAAATGTAAAGTATCTCTTCTCAAACAGATGGTAGGCTCAAGAGCAAAACTTTTATAACACCCCTGTCTTGCAATAGATGTTTCACAAGTACTTGCTGCTCAACTATAAAATGCTGAAGTGTTAAAGAAATTAAGCAAACCTTACTCCCACAGGGTCAACCATTAAACTATTTCAGTGTGATATGAAGCACCTACCAACTAGCTACATGGTTCTGAAAGCTGTTTGCTACTACTATATAAATGCTAAACAGTCCAAAATGCTCAACCCAAAATATTTGAAATAAGAGATGCATGTGCTCAAGGACACACTGAGGATCATACACGTGAATTCACAGAAAACTTTAAATGAGATCTGTGTTGGAGGGGGGCAAATTTGGGACTGGAAACTTTTACTTGTTCATTGTCTTTCTTCTTTACTTATCATAACCACAAATTAGTTTTAAATTTTCATAGTCCAAAGACCAATATTTCCTCAGGTCAAGTTTTCCTTTGAACAGACTGAAAGTGGTTGGCCCCCTCTGTCCTTGAGAAGAAAATTCTAATTCCACAAGTCCATCTGCAAGTCTTGATGTGTCAATATCAAGACTGTGGATATAAAGATTTGAGACAGTGCAAATTGTTTGCACTGAGAGAGTCAGCCCTGGATATGCAGGGCAAGGGACAGGTCCAACACAGGGCATGTTACTGAAAACAGGAATTCATAAGGGAGTTGAGACACAGATAAGCACTGACAATCAAAACAAGGCAAAAAGGTAAAATCCGAATAGCTAAGAAGGGTCTAGAACCACTTGAATAACAGAGACCAAAGCATGGATCAAGGCTATACAATTAAATGGAATAGAGAGGCAATTAGAGTTGAAGTTATAACACTCATTAGGCCTGTAATCTTTGACAGATTGTACCATCACTATCTAATTTCCTTTCTGTATGAAATGTAAAATTAAACTTTTTTCACTGTCTATTTTGCAGTACAGTAATAGAGATCAAAGGAGTTACATTTGAATATGCTTTGTAAATTCCAAATCACTGCTCAAATGTGAGTAATTATAATTGTTGAATCATACATATAAAGATCAGAGGTGCATAGCACTAAGAGAAAAAAGCAAGCTGAGTAATGAATCCAGAATTGGTACCAGAGACAAAATAACACATAGATAAATTGTAGCAACAGAGAAAAATCATAAAGGAGTAACAACAAAGAAGCCCTACCTACCACTTCAGGAAAAACCTTATATAACCTAAGACAGGTCATAAAGATAAGGAAAACTATCTTCTCTCTCTTATCAGGGCAAAATTAATATCCATTCATTCATTCATTAAGAACTTATTGTGAAACTACATAGGGATGCAGGAGGATGGATTTCTGTTTCCCAGCTTGGTAACTTCACACCATCACTGTGCCAGTCAGTCTTACATCACTGTGACAAATACTTAAGAAAAATAACTTCAGGTAGGAAGAATTCATTTTGACTAACAGATGGAACAGAATATCATGGAGAAAATATTGTGTTAGTACTAAGTATCTCATCTCCTGGTGGACAGGAAACAGACATAGCCAGATAGATAGAGACCTGAATCAAAGCCTACTCTTATCCCAAGGATATATCTGGTGACCAACTTCTTTTTCATTAATATTGTGAAAAGTTTATTTGCTTATTTGCATGAACTCCTTTGTCCACCACCATGAGATACTAACATTTAGTTTTTGTTTGTGATTAGAGAAAAGACATTTTGGAATGGACAGTCTCATTATACTATTTTATAAAGAATAAAAGTTAAGTCTTAAAAACAAAATCCAAGTGCAAATTTTTCAGTAGTTTTCCTATCTCCAGTGTACCACAGAAAAATAGTAACAGCTGTTCAGGAACTGGTAACTCCCAAGCTGCAATTTACCTTTTTTTTTTTGCTTAAGTTGTCTATACTTTTAATAAGTGTTAAGCATATTCTTGAAAGCATACCACATTCCTACCAAACAAGAGAGGCTAAAAACCAATTGAATGGATAATTTAATCCTATGAGCCGTTGATCTCCCGCCACTTCCTAAATTCTAAACACCAAGTCCTAATTAAAAAAAAAATATATCTGTATGTTTTCCCATTCTTTCCTCACAACCCAACAAATGCACATAGGGTAGTGATGTCTTTGAATTTTTAATTATAATTATTTCTTGTCACTATAAAATACATTTAATAGAATGTTAACATATGTAGCATGTTATCAATATGGACAACACAACTTTAAAGATTATAAAATTTTTCTTATAGTTGCTTTGGAATTTAAAGAAATAATCTCTCCAATAAATGAGTTTAAATTCATTTCAAATTATCTAAAATCCTAGAAAATGTTAAACTACTGATCACTAAAAAATTCATTCTTGACACATTCATTAGGACAAATTAAAAAATTTTGTCTAAGTTTCTTAATATGATACTGTATAACTGTTATACACTATCCTCCCTAATTTATTTTCATCCTTGGACCTTCAAACCATCTTGTAATAAATATGAAAATTTTTAAGAGTAAAAGTGAGTGCATTATTTTGACACTTTGGAAACAAAAATAACAAATATTTTCCTATGACTTAAAAAAACTGTCAGTCTTTTATACACTTCTGAACTTTATAAGTTGTAATTCCTAGTACCAAAAGAAAAGACTAAAATAAGAAATCTTGCAGACATTCATATCTTACTTGTCTCAGTGATTCCTGGTATCCTGGATCTGTTTTGGTGACCACCTTCTGATCAAGCCCTACCTCAGAAAGATTCCATCATCTCCCAATAATGTCATCAAATTATCAATCCATCACTGGACTCATCCTTTGATTAGGTCAGAGTTCTCATGATTTAATCACTTTTCAGTGATTGAATTAACTAGCAGAGAACCAAGCCTTTAACACACGAGCTATTTGGGAGATAGTCCATATCATACCTTAGTAGCTATGTGCCCATTGGTCTGAATCCAACACCAAAGATTTATCCTGGACTTTGTTACCCTGTCACTGGCCCTACTCATCCAATGAATCCCTACGTTCTGTAAAGTTTACCTCCCTATATATTTAGCATCTGTATTTCCTTTCAATTTCTAGTGCCATGGAGCTCACTCTATCAGTCCCCATTATGTAAGCATCATAATTAGACTCCATGCTATTGAAGCAATCACTTTCAAACACAAATCATAATATATACTTCTACATAAAATTCTCCAATAGCTTCACATTGCCTGAGGCCTAAGGTTCAGAACCTTTGACACCAGAAGTACCTTCATAATCAAATCCTTGTTACCTCTCTAGTGCTGTCTCCTACTAGTAGTTAACTCAAGTACAGTTCTATTATACCTCACCTCTCACAAGTACTCAAACATCTCACATTTTTTCAAGTGTCTTTGAAATTGTTTTCTACTGCTTGTATTGTTTGGAATATACTCTCCATCTTTTCTGCCAAGTAAATATGGACTCCGTTTTCAAAACAAGGCTCAATCATCATTTAATTTATAAAGCCCTTTCTGCCTCTTCTGAATAGAACTTGAACCCGTTCTTGCTCTGTGCTCTCCCTGTAGATATTTTTACTTCTATTACAGTGTGTTAATATATTCATATGCTGATTATCTCCACTACTGGAATAGATACTCCTTGAGGACAGCAACCATATCTTATTCATCTTTGTGTTACTCACCTTTGTGGCTCCATTCCTAGCACAAGACCTAAATGCAGTGAGTGCTCAATAGTAGATAGATTAATAAAACAATGACTAGGAGAATTATAAGAAATAAATTGGTACTCAAAGAATTTACCTCCATTTGAAGAGAATAGTACAACTTAGTATAACAAGTAAATCATAAATTATGTGCTGCAAACCAAACATGCTGTTAGAGAGGAGAAAAATAAGAGTTCATATTCCCTAATTAGAAAAGAATCCATCAGGGCTGGGAATGCAGCTTAGCAGTAGAGTGCTTGCCTAGCATGCATAAAGCCCTGGGTTCAATTCCTCAGTACCACATGAACAGAAAAAGCTAGAAGTAGAGCTGTGGCTCAAGGAGCAGAGTGCTGCTAGCCTTGAGGACCAAAAAGCTCAGGGACAGTGCCCAGGACTTGAGTTCAAGCCCCAGGACTGGCAAAAAAAAAAAAAAGAAAAGAAAAAGAACCCATCATAGAGATGAAACAGAAAGTAGGCCTCAAGGAAGTAAAAAAAAAATTGAAATTCTGGAGGTATGGGCCATATCTGAGGACGTGTGCTAGGAGACAGTAGGAGAACTGCAAAGAGATTTTATACAAAATGAAATACAGGGACAAGATGCATTTCTTCTTAAGATTCAGGGTGATGTTAGCCCCGCTACAGCACCAAATAAGCACCTTTCCAGTTAATAAGGTGACTTTCTCTTTGCCTTCTGGAAATAGAGAAATTAAATTATCTGGTTTAGAAAGCCTGCCTCAGAAGCACTTGACACACCGATTGACCAGAACCACCATCGTGACAGAAGATAAATCAAATACAGAATGGCTCTGACAAAGCTCAGAACACATAACGAAAACTGAGAGGGACAGGACTTGGACTCCAGCCATAACCAAGGAGTCAAGATCTCTGAAAGGTGGCTCCAAGCAAGATTCTTCATTAAAAGGAAAGAAGCAGCACTTTTCAAAGAAAATATGATCTTCAGAAATACACCCCACCCCCAAAATCAGTAGCATGGTGTTGCATTACAAAACAGTTCAATATACAAGTGAGGGAAATAGCTGGCAGACATGAAAATAAAGACGTAAGTTGCTTTTGAAGGAATAAAAACTGGGAAGAATTTGAACAACTTGAGTCATTTGGTCATATGGGTGGAGGCTGAAAGTTTTTTAAGTCAACATGATTTTTTGCCCCATTTCTATGATAACAACAAATAACTTTTCATTGTCAGTTTTTACTGACAGAACCACTGGTATCATGTAATCTAGCAAGGAAATTAAATTCATCTTTTGAAAATTTTGCTTTCTGTCTCTGCAAAGCAAATAACATATATCATTAGTCAAGTGCCAGTGGCTTGGTGGCTCTTCTGTAATCCTACCCACTCAGGAGGCTGAGATCTGTGGATTGCAGTTTGAAGGCAGCCCAGGTAGGAAAATGTGCGATTCATGTCCAATAAACTAACAAAAGGCCAAAAGTGGAGCTGTGGCTCAAGTAGTAGAGAGCTAACCTTGAAGGGAAAAAAACTCAGGGACAGTGCCCAGGCCCTGAGTTCAAGCCAGACCACCATATAGTGGTGTGTGTGTGTGTGTGTGTGTGTGTGTGTGTGTGTGTGTGTGTGTGTGTGTATTAAGGGGTATGTACATATTCATAATTAATGATATAAACATTGAAGAGAACATCCTATACTTCTCATATTTTGTGTCATGCTCAGAGAAAGAATCTAAACTTGATTTGAGATGGCATGACTTTGACATTCTGCCTAGAACTATCTATGTATCTATAAATACAGATATATGATAGACTATAATGGTAGATGATAGAGATAGAGGGGGAACTCTGGGATACAATGTTGAGAAGGACAGGCACCCTGAGTGGTAATTAATTTGATGGTATATAAAAGTGCTAGCATAGTTTACATCTTGGCAAGGTTGTAAACTTGAACTAAACTTCCTGCCTACAGATGTGAGGGTATCTAATTATCCTCCTAAGTATAGGATAGGGAAGCTTACAAAGTGCAAAGCTCTTGACACAACACATGTATTCAAGCACAAATACTTTCTCCCCTGCTCAGATACCCTGATACTATAAATCATACCAGACATCCTATAAGAATGTTGACACTTAAGCTAATATCACTGCACATTTCCAAAGAAAATATGTAGTTGCTGTATCATATAGAAAAATGCACACAAATCCTCATGGAAATTCATGGTCCAAAATTCTACCATATTGAACTTAACAGACACAGATATGAAACTGTTCTCTACCTTCTGTTTTGTGCTTATTTCCTTAAGAAAATTTATATCCACTGACAGTAGAAGGTACCTTTATACCCTGGAAGAAGTGAGCAAATCAACCTCACTTCTGTCACTCTGTGGAAGTCATATTACCTAACAGGAGAGAATACTCTTGAAAGCATCAACTCAAATGCACTTTCCTCAAAAAAGCCTGCCAGACTAGATCTGCTATTGAATAATGTAAAACGTGTTATGTCCTTTTTTTCACACAACATACAATTAATTATGTGTTGTCCAACAGAATTTTCTTTGATAATGTTAATTGTTCCATATCAGTGCTGTCTAGTATAGTTGTCATTAGCTTCATGAGGCCATTGAATACTTAAAATGTGTCTAGTATAACTAAGGAATTGAGTTTTGTATTGTATTTAATCCTAATTAATTTAAACTTATATTGCCACCCAGAGCTAGTGGCTATCTCAATGGACAGAACCAGCAATTAGATTGAATAAATCAATTTCTACGAAGGCAAGAGCTATTCTGATATTTCTGTAAGGCTGTTTCCTCAATCCCTGGGAGAAGCATCAGTCAATAAAAATTTGATTATATGAATTACTTGATTTATTAAGTCAGTCTACGGTTTGCTTTTTATTTAGACCACTGGCATTAACCATCTTGGAAGAATTCCCTTGGAACCTATACAGAAACGATTCAACAAATTATTAAATATTCCAGCTGAGAAGAGGGACAGAGTGAGAAGAACAAGAAAGAACAGGAAGGAAAAGAGAATATTTATGATTTAAAGTTTGGTTCAGATAGTTACTACAAGCATAACCTTGAGAAAGTGGACTTCACTGAACCTTAGATTTCTTATATGTGCAATTTGGATAACAATAGTAACTACATTTGTAATCAAAGTGAAAGAAAGTGATATATATATATACATATATGTAACTATATGTAAACATATGTAAATATTTATTTATTTAAGAAAATAAATAGGCAAAGAAGGAAGATGCAACAAGTTACTGTATTTTATACATATCTTAGCATCTTTCCTGAGTAACCCTTTTGCTTATGGTATTTATCAGCCAAATACAAACAGTACCATCTATACCATTCAACTTCCTCCTTATCACATGGGTAAGTAAACTCATGATTTAATACCATTTTATTATAGTAGCACATATTTCAGTGAACAAAGGCTTCCTAAACCCATTCAATTACTTGTACATTTACCACTTTGGTAATGCAACTTGATATCTGCATTTATCATGGTCCTGGATCTCTTTATCTTTGGACCTTCTTTCTTCACCAACAAAGCTACAACAACAGACAGGAGGAATACAGGCCATGATGATTAGTATGAGAGTCAATCTTCACAGTATGGGAGTGATAAAGATCCAGGGTATAAGACTTTCTGATTCTTTCTATTAATTTTACATTATTTTTAAGCAGTTGTACAAAGGAGTTACCATATAACATGGCAGTTCACGAATACAATATATCTCCTTCAACATTCTCACCCCCTTCAAAACATCCCTTCCTTTACTTTTCTTAAGTTTACAGTATATGCAATGAATTCTTGACTGCATTCTCCCCTTCTTGCCCCCTTAATTCATATGCCCTTCTCCTCTCCCCTTAGCCCTACCCTCCTCTTGGAAGTACCCATTTCCTGGTGTTGATTTTGGAGGGCTTTGGCCTATTCTTTCTGAAAGATTATACTATTTAAGTTCTCCATAGAGTCTAATATACTTCATTCAATTCATCTGTAACCACTTGCATACTGCCCAGTGTGTTTACATACAGATTTATAGGCACATTCTAGCCACGACAAATGAAGGGAACCAAGAAAACTTCCTCTGAGTCTGGCTTACTTCACTTAATATAATTTCCAAGTCTTTCCATTTCCTTACAAATGGCACAATAGCAATTTTCTAATCGATGAGAATTCCATTGTTTATATATACCATATTGTCCTGATACATTTGTCTTTGAGGGGCATGTGGGCCGATTCCATATATTAGCTATGCTGAGTAGTCCTGCAATGAATGTGGTCTGCGGGTGGCTTTACTGTTACCTCATTTTTGTTCTATTTTTTCTAACCTAAGATAATATAGTAGCATAATTCATACATATTTCAAGGACCATCTATCCTTTTCATTTCAGGGTAAAATTGAAATGTTTTGTCCAGAAATAAAATGGAATGTAAACAAAAGTGATATTACTATTTAAAGAATCCTGGATCTTACATATATAATACACCATCAGTCTCCAGTAAATAAGTAAATCATTCGTAGCAAGTTACTTCAGGGGCAGAACATGAAAACCTCAGGATATAGATCATAATGATATCCTGTCTTAATTAAGCAAGGCATACTATACTTTTCAGTTTTACCTGCCAAATGAAATAAAGAAAAGTCACATCATTTCATATTGCATGGACTCCATCTTCAAATAACCAGCTATTCCAGCTTTCTCTTTTATACATATGGAATTTAAGCTCAGAGAAGAAACATATCTTTCCCAAGGTCACATAAACTACTAATACAACACTGGATCCAGGATTTCTAATTCAAAATTATATTTTGTACTAGACATACTAGATATTCTTTTTACTACCTTAAGTCACTTAAAGACTCAGGCTCACATCTGTTATTCTAGTTTTGGATACCTGAGAAAGGAAGGATCATGGTTTGAGATTGCCCTGGACAGCAAAGTCCACAAGACCCTTTGAGACCATAGTTTGATGCAATGGTGCTTTGTGGTCATCCCAATATAGACAGGAGGCTAAAATTGGGAGGATTAGACTTCCAGAACAGCTTGAACAGAAAAGTCTCCAAGAACCCATCTGTCTCCATGGAGGAAAAACTATGTGGTGTCATTTGCCTATGAACCCAGCAATGATGGGAAGCTTAAGTAGATGGATTGTGACTTGGGCACACTCCTGGGTAGCAAGCAAATCTTATCTTTAAAAAAAAATAACCAGAAAAAACCGAGCTAGAGGCATACATAGATCAAATTACAGAATGCCAGTCTAGCAAGTGTTAGGCCCTAAATTCACACCCAAGTATCACTGGAAGAAGAAGAAGAAGAAGAAGAAGAAGAAGAAGAAGAAGAAGAAGAAGAAGAAGAAGAAGAAGAAGAAGAAGAAGAAGAAGAAGAAGAAGAAGAAGAAGAAGAAGAAGAAGAAGACTGTCTTAGCTCAGTGTGGAACATACTGAGACTATCCCAAGTAAAAGTTAATGTGAAACCTTGTCTTACAAACAAAATGAAAGCAAAAGCATTGGGGCATAGCATACATTGTAGAGCACTTACCTAGCATGTACAAAGCCCTGGGTTCAATCTCCAGTACATCAAAACAAATAGAAAATTGATCTTAGTTGAAAGACTGCTTTGGTAAGTGAATTATTAAAGCAAAAAGATAGGAAATAATCTTCCTCAATTATGTTCCCTCCACCTCTAGCCATTTAAAAATATCTGAGTGGTGAGGTAACAACGATTTGGGGATAGAGAAATTATTGCTCTTAATCAGATGGGAAAGAAATGCTGCTCTGATCTTAAAATATGAGACAATGTGAAAGGAACTGGTAAGAAAGAAACTGGGTTTGGATGCTGACCTAGTGAAACTCCATATGGTTTTAATAGCTAATAGTTAAGAATGCAATGCCTGGGCTGGGGATATGGCCTAGTGGCAAGAGTGCCTGCCTCATATACATGAGGCCCTGGGTTCGATTCCCCAGCACCACATATACAGAAAATGGCCAGAAGTGGCGCTGTGGCTCAAGTGGCAGAGTGCTAGCCTTGAGCAAAAAGAAGCCAGGGACAGTGCTCAGGCCCTGAGTCCAAGCCCCAGGACTGGCCAAAAAAAAAAAAAAAGGAAAAAAAAAAAAAAGAATGCAATGCCTAAAGTATATATTTGTGCCATTTGCATCATTACAATTTAACTTATTCTCCATATCCTCCACAAATTTTCAGCAAAATCACTTCTGCTTAAGAAGTACTTTGTATAAATGAATTATTGGTGGAGGGGGGAAACCCTGAATTTTAAAAAGCAAGGGCAAGGATTTTTCATTTGAACTGACAGGGATTCATGCTAATTATAACTAAATCTGACACCTAGGTTGCACCTACCTTCTTTGGCACGAACATCTCAAGCTGTATAATAGGTTTCTTATCAATTGAGTGCATGTCTCAGTAGCTTCTCTGACCCTAATCTAGCTCGCTGCAGATGCAATTCAATTTCTGGCAACAAAGTGAATTTGTATTTGAAGGAGAAGGTCAAATGGGTGATCCAGAGTGCTTCTCCTACAGACAGAGATCTAAAGGACAAAGCTCATTAAGTGTCCCAAAGAAAGGGGCAAAAAGCTATATCTGAGGCCAAGCATGGTGGATCATGCCTACACTCCCAGCTCTGTGGAAAGCAGAGATGGGAGGGATCCCTGTTGGAGGCTAGCCCCAGTCCATAAAACATGTAAGACCACTTCTAAAGTAGAACTAAAGCAAAAAAGAGCTGGGGATGTAAAACAAGTGTAGAGTGACTGCCTGCCTGCCTAGTGAGAAAATAAAGTTATTTCCTAAAATTTTGAAGCTAGAAGTACAGGATCAGGCTGCTGGCAGGATAGGTATTATATCCTCACATGGTCATTTCTCTGTTCCTGCATATACCTTGGAACTTTCCTTCTATAAGGAAATCATCACCATTCTGTTAAGGTGTAGCACTTATGACCTCATTTAATCTTAATTTCCACTTTAAAGGACACACCTCCATAAACAGTGACATTGAGAGTTAACACTTCAGCATATAAATTTTAGAGCAAACACAATTCAGTTCCTAAGAAAAGGTCTACAAACTTTACTTGAAAAAAAATAACTAGAACATGAAACATAAGCAGAAATAACTACTCTTAAGTCATGGTATATAGATTCTAGGCTACTTATAGTGAGAAAATAATTTAAATATCTCTTCTTTCATGAAATACCAGGGTAGAAATTGTTCATAAAAGTCCAAGGTTTTACAAGGACTCTACAGTTTCCCTCATAGGGAATAATTAGTACATGTTTAGGCTAGTCATAGCAGAAGATCACAATAGCCCAATAGCTATGCCCTTATGAGCACATAAGATGATGCTAAGTGAAACAAATGAACTCCACGTTATGAAAACAAGTGTTATAGCATTGTTGTAATTATTTTCAACATGTCATGTGAAACCATACTCTTTTTTTTCTCTTGTATTCCCTTCCTGTGGTTTTACCCCCATTATCACAGTATCCCAACCTAGTACCCTGGATACTGTATATTACGTGTATTAGAATTAGGGAAGGGAAAGGGAATACCAAAATTGAGAGACAAAGGATAAAAAAAAAACATTCCAAAAGCAATAGTTACAAAACCATTTGGTGTAAATCAACTGTACAACTCGTGGAGGGGAGAGGGAAAGGGGGAGAAGGAAGGGGGGAAATGAGGGAGGAGGTAACAAGTTGAACAAGAAATGTACTCACTGCCTTATGTATGAAACTGTAACCCCTCTGTAATTCACATTGTCAATAAAGGAAAAAAAAGTCCAAGGTTTTATAAATTTATCTGATTTGGGGAAGGGAAGGGGAATCACAGAAACGGTGGGACAAAAGGTGAACCAATGCAACAACAATACTCACTAGACACTGTGCTGGAAATGATCTTTATAATTTGGGTGGCAGGGAGTCGGGGTGGGGGGAGTGGGAGAAAACAAAGGAGGGGATAACAATGTTTAAAAAGAAATGTACTTGTTACCTTATTTATGTAACTGTAACCCCTCTGTACATCACCTTTACAATAAATTTTTTAAGTCCAAGGTACTAAAAAAAAGGTAAGTAGTAAATAAAAACAACCAAATAGTGTTTCACTCAAGCTAGGACATTTGAGAGTTAAATAAGGCCACAAGCTTAATAAGCTAAGATAATATATTCCTTCTGGTCATCCTACAGACACTTCCTTCTTAAATGTTCATGGACAAAACCAGCTTTAAGAGGTAGGCACTAGTCTACTTCATTTATGCATGAATTAATCTTACTAATACATAAATGCTACTTGACAGGGTATACATGTGCTGAAGTGGGAGGAAAGGGAGTGGTGATGCATGAAATCATTAGCACTTATTAATACTTTAGCTTAAATTAGTTTTCCAGATTAATGAGTTCTCAGTTGAGGTCTGCTATGTAACAACTGTACTTCAATAAAGGAGGAAGAAAAAGAGTCATGGATGAGGAAGCTGAGCCTCCAAGAAGTTAAATGATTAGCCCAAGGTCACACAGTTCAAAACTGACAAGGTTATTTTCCAACCTTCATGTCTTCTAGACTGCTATTTCTATTTACCCATTGTACTCTAGGTTCTGTGCATGCAAAGTAACATTTCTAGATGAAAGCACGATTTTGTAAACAGATAGTGAATAGATTAAAACCAGAAACACTTGACATATGTGATAGCAGAATAACGTCCTTCCCACAGAAAATATCCACATCCTAATCCTGTGACAAACAAGGTATTTATTCTTCAGATAAATTTTTACTTGCTAATTAACTGATTTCAAGGGGATTAGGCTGAATAATACAGATAAATCCAATGTAGTGATAAGAAACCTTGAAAGAGGAGGAGAGGCAGGGGAGACCAGAGTGATGTGACATGAGTCTTTACCAGCCATTGTTGTCTTTGAAGATTAATAAAAAGACCATGGGATTATGTGTGTGGGGTGACTTCTAGAAGCTGAAAAGGCAAGGGAGAGATTCCCCACTAGAACCTACAATAAGTTAGTCACCCGCCCAAATCTTGATTTTATCTCACTGCAATCTCTTTTGGAATGCAGAAAAAGCATTTGACAAGATCCAACACCACTTTACGATGAAAGCTCTGGAGAAGATGGGAATTCATGAAACATTCCTCAATATAATAAAGACTGTATATGATAAACCTACAGCTAGCATTATACTCAATGATGAAAAGTTAAAAACATTCCCCCTAAAATCAGGAACAAGACAAGGATACCTACTCTCTCCACTCCTCTTCAACATAGTACTAGAACTCCTACCTAGAGCAATAAGGCAAGAGACAAATATAAAGGTGATCCAAATAGGGAAAAAAGAAGTAAAACTCTCCCTCTTTGCAGATAACACATCCGTATTTAAAGAATGCCATGGACTCTTCTCCCAAGTTACTTGAGCTGATTCAAAACTTTGGCAAAGTAGCAGAGTATAAAATTAACCCATGAAAATCAATAGCTTTTCTGTATCTCAACAATTAGAAGGGCAAAGCTGAAATCAGAAAGCAACACATTTTGTAATAACCTTTAAAAAAAACCTAGAAATTAACTGAAGATGTGACAAAAACTTTAAAAACCTGAAAAAGGAAATTAAGGAAGATTTAAGGAAATGGAAAAACCTCCCATGCCCCTGGATTGGAATGATTAACATTGTGAAAATGGCAATACTGCCCAAAGCTATCTGCAAATTCAATGTGATACCCATCAATATCCCAACAACATTCTTTAATGAAATAGAAGAAGCAATCCAAAACTTCATATGGAATAGTAGAAGACCCTGAATAGAAAAACAATCCTAAGCAGGAAGAACAGTTTTGGAGGAATATCAATATCAAACTTCAAACTCTATATAAAAAAATCCTCAAAGAAACAACGATCCCATTAATGAGTGGGGTAAAGAGTTAAAAATAGACTTCTCAGGAGAGGAAATAAGAATAGCCAATAGACACATGAGGAAATGTTCAACATCTTTGGTCATAAAAGAAATGCAGATCAAAACCAAATTGAGATTCCATCTCAATCCAGTTAGCATGGCTGTTATCAAGAAAGCAAACAATAATATGTGTTGGCAGGGATGTGGCCAAAAGGGAACAGTAGTACACTGATTGTGGGAATATAAGCTGGTTCAGTGCAGAATGGAGGTTCCTCAAAACACTAAACATAGAACTTCCCTACAATCCAGCAATACCACTCCTTAGCATTTACTTGATTGATCACAAACAAGGCCACACTAAAGCTCCCAGCACAACTATGCTTATTTCAGCATTATCTACCATAGCCAAGATATGGAACCAACCCAGGTGCTCCGCAGTTGATGAATGGATCAAGAAAATACATGGAATTCTATGTTTCTATAAAAAAAGAATGACATCGCCCCATTTGTAAGGAAATGGAAAGACATGGAAAAAAATCATATTAAGTGAAGTAAGACACACCCACAGAAACACTGGCTCCATGATTTCCCTCAAACAAGTAGTATATGTGTAACACAGCCTCAGAAGAGGATCAGAATAGCTCAATAGTATGTTCATAGGGTCATATAAAATGATGCTAATCAAAATGAACTCCAAGATATGGAAGAAGAGGTTTTTGCTGCTGCTCCTGTTGTTGTTGATGATGATGTTGTTATTTTTAATGTACTGTATGAAATTCTTTCTTTTTCTTTTTCCCTTTGGTTTATCCCCTGTAGTCACTGTGTTGGTTTCTGGTGCCCTGTGTCTTGTATATACATATGTTTGCCTGACTTAGGTAAGGGAAGGGGAATAACAAAATGGAGAAACAAAGGACAAAGGTGAACCAATACAACAGTGATACTCAGAAGATGCTAGGTTGGAAATGAACACCTCAAGTTGTATAGGGCAGGGGGGACTCAGGGGAAGGGAACATGGGAAAAAATGAGGGAGGGGATAATGATGTTCAATAAGAAATGTACTCATTGCCTTACTTATGTAACTGTAACTCCTCTGTATATCACCTTTAAAGAAAAATAAAAATAATTTTTTAAAAATTCACACAGTGAGAACAAAGGATATTCTTAGGAGAGAATCACAAGTGCTTAAAATTAACAGTGATGTGCATATTATCATATAAAATGATGTTCATTGAAATGAACTCCAAGAAATGGAAGCAAGAGGTTTTTTATTGTACAGTTTGTGGCTCTTTTTTATTTTCTTCTTTCCTTTTTTCTTTGGCTTATTCCCTTATATCACTGTTTTTTATTTCTCTACTCTTTGTCTTGTGTACAAGTTTATCTGACTTGGGGGTGGGCAGAGGAAGCACAGAAATGGTGGGACAAAGGGCGAACCCTCTGAACATCACCTTTACAATATTTTTTTTTAAAAAAAGAGGTAGTAGAAGGGGAAAGGGATAGATGAGTGAAGGAGGGAGAAGTAGTCAAGAGTCCAATGTATATCCTACCAAATTAAGACAAGTGAGAGAAGGTATGGGGAAGGGAGGGTGGGTGAGAATGTTGAAAGGGATGATATTAAGCAACATGCATTGTATTAATAAACTGCTTTATTGGATGCCAACTACTCTATACAGCTACTTAAACATAATACAAAATTGATAAATAAAATTTTAAAAAGAGGTAACATACCTTTAGGAGGTATTGTGTGGTTGAAGGAGATTACTGGTAAATGTCTATCATAAGAATACTGGTACCCTGGCCCTTTCCTTTTTCTTTGTTTCCAAGTCACCATGATGTGAAGGGTTTGCTCTACCAACATTCTTCACTATTATGTTCTGCCTTGCCACAGGCCCAAAGCCATGAGAATAAGCAGACATAGGTTGAAGCCATGAGACAAAACAAATATCTTTTACATTTAAATTAGTTTCCTCAGGATTTTTCATAGTAAAAGATGGCTAAAAAATGGTACTCAAAATGAGCCTTAGCTATGACTGTAAATTGTTATTTATAAGCTTTTGGAGTTGGTTGGAAGAGTTTGGAGAGATAGGCTAGAGAAAACCTAAACTAATATAAGCAAAATTAAATATATTATCCTAATGGGTGCTCAGAGGGAATAAAGGCTGATATCCTACAGACAGTAAAGACTATCCTTAAAATATTTCAGATATAAATAATTGATATACTGGAATTGGACCAATGGCTACTCACATTAAATTGCAGGAAGAACTTCAGTGTATTTGGTCCTTTAGAAGTAGGTGAGTTGCTGAATATAGTAGTCCGTGGCTATAATTCCAGCAACTTAAGAGGCCGAGTTTTGTAAGGTCATTGTTTAAAGCCAACCATGGCAAAAAAAGCTAGTGAGATCTTACCATTTCAACCAGGCTGGGAATGATTATATGTGCCTATGATCCCAGCTTTATGGAGGAATAGCTAGGAGGATCAGGGTCTGAAACCAACCTGGGCAAAAAAGGTAATACTCTACCTGAAAAACAAAGTAAAAAAGACCTAGAGACAAGGCTCAAGTGGTAGAGTACATGATCTTGAGTTCAAATCCTAGTACTATTAAAAAAAATATCTCTCAAAGAGACAATGAAAGATTCTCTGAGGTCATCTCAAGAATCAGCAAGACACCACCCACATAGTAGGTTCAAAGATGTTTGTCTGAGAAAACAGCTCTCTGTAGAGGGCTGCCTAGTGAATTGTTTCCCTTGGATTCATTTCCCCATATTCATACAACCAGGAATTGAGAGGTTCGAGCAGCCAAGCATTGAGCATACTTTAGTAGTACAGTTCCCATAACTGGCAGACCTAGGCATGTTGCTTTTTGAGGCTTACAGGATGAGTTAAGAAGTCAGGAAGGGCTGGGGATATAGCCTAGTGGCAAAAGTGCCTGCCTTGGATACACGAGGCCCTAGGTTCGATTCCCCAGCACCACATATACAGAAAACGGCCAGAAGCGGCGCTGTGGCTCAAGTGGCAGAGTGCTAGCCTTGAGCGGGAAGAAGCCAGGGACAGTGCTCAGGCCCTGAGTCCAAGGCCCAGGACTGGCCAAAAAAAAAAAAGAAGTCAGGAAGGTTTCTGCCATGATTTCAAAGGAAATCTTCAGAACTACACTGTGAGTGACATAGTTGAAATCAAATAAAAAGTCAATGAGGAAACAAGGCAAAGAATTTTAAGAAAAATTGAGAGGGAGAACCCAGAAAGTTAGAGTTGCTAAGAATGTGGAATACATTCCTAAAGAAGCCACAGTCAGAGTAGTCAAGGAGAGTAGCTTTATGGGTTACAGCAAGTAAGGTTATCAGGACATATCCATCTAGAGACTCCCATCAAACCACCACAGGTCCCAGATAGTGAGCACAGAGCTAAAGGATTTAATATTTACCTTACTGGTTTCTAGTACCTTCTCTGGTGACCCTATTTCATCCTTTTAGAATGGGAATGTTTAAACCTGTAATATATTATCATCTTCATCCTCATCATGGCAAGAGCTTATAGGTTAGAGCTTGCCTCGAGTTTTAGAAAAGGCTAAAATTATCAAGACAATGAGGATGCTTGAAGATGAACTGAATGCCTTTTTAAAGGCTTCACTTCATTTTTTATGTTCAATTATACTTTATATTAAATTTAATTTAATAAAATAACAAAAAAGACAACAATAAATAGCAATTGGATGTACTTGGACTGAATCCATTTTGTATATCAAATGGGCATGAGCTTTTAGGGGATAAGGTGAAATATTATGGTTTAGGTCTTAAATGTTCCCCCATACCTCATGTGATAAAAATTCAATCTCTAGCTGATGGAACTATTGGGAAGACAATGGAAAGTTTAAAAATTAAGGACTAGTTGGAGGAAGTAGACATTGCATGTTTGCCCTTAATGAGTTTGCTGGATCCCTGTTCCCATCCTTTCTCTCTCTTTACTTCATAGCTCAAATTAGGTAAGCAGCTTTGATCTACCATGTATGTGTTCCATGCCAAGATGTTCTACCTCAACACAGGCACAGAAACAATGGAGTCAAGTGCCCATGGACTGAAAACTGTGCTATTGTGAGCAAAAGTAATGCTTTTTTCCTTTAAAATTTTCTTCCTCAAGTATTTTGTCACAGATAAGTCTGTGGAAAGATGATTATAAAATAATATGTTATAGTGGCAATGGAAAATATAATTGAATGTAGCAGGAAGAGTGATAAGGAATGTGAAGACAGAGAGAACAAAATTGAGGTAAATTATCTGCTAAAGCAAATAGTTTACTTCACCATTTCTTCTAACAAGTAAAATTACTACTGACTTTCAGTACTAGTCTGGTATTAATATTCTCCTAAATCTTTTTATATAAATAACCTTTGGTGACCCTGGCACTAGTGGCTCACCCTTGTAATCCTAGCTACTCAAGAGGCTGAAATAGGAGGATTGCCATTTGAATTCTTCTCAGGCAGGAAAGTCCCTGAGACTCTCCAATTAAGCATAAAAAATGGAAGTGGAGCTGTGACTCAAGTGGTAGAGAGCTAACCTTGGGCAAAAAAGCTCAGGGACAGCACCCAGATCCTGAGTTCTAGCCCCAGGACTGGTACAAAAAAAAAAAATAAAAACCTTGTGTATTAGAGAATCCAATGGCTACATGAGTAAGCCACTCATTTGGTACTATTACACTATCTCACCTGATCCCAAAATATTTCTCCACAAAGAATCAGCATTTAATATCAAAACTTTAACTTGTATAGATAAAAGAAGAGATTGAAATAAAACATTTCCCTTCCAGACAATTTTCTACTATACAGAATATCCCTTCCTGCATAACCCAAGGATAATTTTGCCAGTGACTTGCACAAGCATGAAATTCTATTTACTCTGCATTTATTTTTATATTACTTCATTCCATAGAGAAAGAGGAGCGTTAACCAATTACAGAGAAAGCTGACTCTGAACTTGCATTTCCCAATTGGCAAACAAGTTTTCAGGGCCATTTTCAACGGTGAATATATTTCACTGTCTTAGACAGGACCCTGAGCTTTGCTGTCACCCAATATAATACATTTTGACAATATCAGAATTCTAATAGCTGTACAATTTTCACTACTTTGCTACTTGAGCACTGTAACAAGAGCAATGTCTTAACAATATGCAAATCCACAGCCCATAAATGAATTTAATTCCTTCCAAGATTTTAGCAGATAATGTTCATAGCAGGCAAGAACAATTAGCCAATTGATAAAGTAGGGTCCATTTGGCACTGGCACTGGAAAGAGAAATTATTTGTTAGTTTATTCAATAATCTACCAACTTTATGTAGTATTCAACCTTAGTCATTTCATTCATCTTAGAGCCACAGTGCTGAGATAATCATCTGCTCAGCACAATATCTCTTTCCTTTTCTTCCTGAAGTCAAATACCACTATGGAAAACACATTCTATGGAGTTCAAATGAAACCAAGTCATGTTCCCTCAAGATCATTCAATCTGGAATGTAATGTCTCCCACCTTTCTTCCAAGACCGGAAAAACAAACACAGAACATTGTCATTGGAGGCTGAAATCTGATTGTGGTTCAAAGCCAACCTAGGCAAGAAAGTCTGTGAGACTCTTATCTCCAATTAATCACCCCAAAATGGCAGTAGAGTTATGGCTCAAAGTCATAGACTACTAAACCTGACCAAAAAAGCTCAGCAACAGTGCTCAGACCCCACAATTGACAAAAAAAAAATCAAAAAACAAAAATTGGAATGTGGGGTAGGACAGAGGAGGGAATGAGGGACGAGGCAACAAACAGTACAAGAAATGTATCCAATGCCTAACGTATGAAACTGTAACCTCTCTGTACTTCAGTTTGATAATTAAAATTTGAAAAAAAAATTGGAATGTTCTGAAGGAAGGGTTCTCATAGCTGATTTTGTTCCTCCTCCTCCTCCTCCTCCTTCTCCTCCCCTCTTTATTCTTCTTCCTCCTCTTCATCCTCTTTCTCCTCTTCTTCTTCCTTCTTCTTTCTTATACTCCTCCTCTTCCTCCTCCTTTTTCTCCTTCTCCTTCTCCTCCTACTCTTCCTTCTCCTCCTCCTTTCCCTCTTCTTTGTTCCCTTCTTCCCTTCTTCCTCTCCTTCCTCCTTCTCTTCTTTCCTCTTTCTCTCTTTCCTCCTTCTCTCCCCCCTCTCCCCACTCCTCTTTCTTCTACTTTCCATACTCCTCCCCCCTTCCCTCTCCTCATCCTTCTACCTTGGTGGTACCAGGCTGTGTACTCCAGGACCTCTTGTTTGGAAATTCCTATTTCTATTAAGCTAGCTCATCTCATATCAAAGAAAAAGCTCTATTAAATGAATGATCAACACAATGAAATGGGTTGGAGACATAAGGACAGTAGTGTCACTTCTGCTTCATTCTATGTATGATACATACTTTTCTCAATGATCCTGTTCACTTTGCATAATATCTATCTAGGACTAAAGGTCAGGCACCTGTTAATGTCAACCCTGCAAGTGTATACAACACATGAGCCAATATTTCCTAAGAGAAAACAAAATTTAAAAGGTCAATAGTATAGGAATGTTAGAATAGCACCACTTAAAGACATATATTAGTGGCTATTCAAGCTGCAAAGAATGAACTGAAATCTTAGATGGAACAACATTTTTATTGAACCGCCTACTGAAACCCAATGGATGTACAGGAAGCCCTATCCCAATATTCCTGGAATTTTGAGCTGCTTGCTGTATTCAGTGATCCTCAAAAGCATTTTCTCTGAACAACAGACTTCCCAAACTCATTAAAATCTGAAGAAGTGACCCACATCTTCTTGAAATTGCTCATACATGTCACGACAGATGCACCAATCCATGCAGAGAAACATCTGTCAGGAGAAGCTGTGATCTTAATGGGGGTCCCTTGGGAAGCCAGCAATTCCAGTTCCATCATGAGCCTTTCTTCCAGGCCAGGGAATAGAGTATTACCTCCTGAGAGCACAATCTCAGCAAAGAGGTTCTTTTGGATGTCAATGTCACATTTCTGAATGCTGTTACAGACCATTTTCGAGAGTCCTGGATCATGGATGCCTAGTTGGTCAGGTGTAAAAAGAACCTCAGGCAAGCGGCAGAGACGGTCCCCAATGTGGATGACATTCCCATCTGGCAGTGTGTAGTGTCCCAGAACTTCTGACCATCTCTTGTGTGTTTCTTTCTCAGGCTCCACGCTAACAAAACACACTTTCTCTTTCAATTCCTCCACCAAGGCCTTGTTGAATATACAGGGGAAGGTATATCCTCCAGCAAGAAGGAGACGAATGAGGTGCTCAGTTATATCCCTCCCTGCCATGTAGAGCCTGGAGACAGCATGAGGCAGGAAGTGGCCTTCAAAGACAGGGACAGTGCAAGTGACCCCATCTCCACTCTCCACTACCAGGCCTGTGACACAAGCAGAGGCATAAAGTGCCCCTACTGCATGATTAAACAGGTACAATGCAGGAACATGGAATTTCTCAAACATGATTTCTGCAATCTTCTCTCTGGTGTCTCTTGGATTCAAGGATGGTTCAATAATGAGCACTGGTTGTTCATTGGGTTTGACTCCTAGCTCCCACTCAAATAGATGGTTCCAGAGTTTCTCCATATCATCCCAAGTTGTTACTAAACCACGTTCAATGGGGTAATGTAAATATAAACTATCATACCTGTGCTGGGCTTCTTCTCCTACAAAGTACGTCTTGTGATTGGCTCTTACTGAAGGTATGTCGAATTTAGGATGCCCCACAACAGAGCTGATGATATTACGAGGCCCAATTTCTCCTGAAAAGCCTGCTTTACACATTCCTGAACCATTATCAAAAATTACAGCAGGCATATCCAAAACACGTGTCTTAAACATCTTTGCCCTTGATCTTCTGCACTTCAGCAAAATAAAGAACACTAGAACCAATTTGTGGGATAATGGGTACTTCTAGTAACGTAAAAGCCACAGAATTCCAAAGTTCTTAACTTGTTGCCCAGATGAAACTAGCAGGCTGTCCCCAATCTACCAGACACCTCTGACCTTACCCCATGAATGCTGTTACCTCTCTGGTGGTTCAGAGGTTACTGAGGCAATTTCAAAGATGTTTGCCAGGTATGTAACAATGTAGCCATGGTAACAGTTGTCCTCAGTGATTCTCATGGGGGGTGGGGCCTCTTAGCCACCAGAAGTCACTACATAGACAGGAAGCAGGTGAAGGCAACCATGACTACCATAACAGAGTAGAGTAAGATCACAAAGTAGAGACCCAATTTTAGAATCAACTGAAGATGCTTAACCCTGACAGTAACCTGCTCTCTCCCATTAAGTAATGTGCAAATGAAATAATACCTGTCTTCTCAATATAATTAGGAGGAAAATATGACAACATACATGAAGAAGAGAATTATGAAAAAATGAAAATATCAAGGTACATGGTGGCAGAATAATCTCAGCCTGATAACAGACATAGAAAATACATAGGTGGTACAAGTGGTATAATCACAGATTACATAACTAGCATAGCAATGAGTAGTTTAAGAACACAAACAGAGCTTAGTTTTAGAACAAACTGAAGCTTCTTGTTCCAAAGAACTGCTATCTTTTCTTGTTGAGCTGTCTGGAAGAAATAAAAATACTCTTCCCTTCACTAAGGGAAGAAATAGCATCAGACCTAGGTTTGGGTTCTAACAGGGCTATCTATAATCCACTCAAAACATTCTTTCTTTTGTTTCTTTTTAATTTCTTCTTTTTAACATTTTAATGTGATAAATTTCCTATACATAAAAATCACCTATTTATTTCCATGGGTTCGGCATATTTGAATGTACATTTTCATAATAAAAATCAATGTGAATATTTCTCCCTATAAATTATCACTGGACCATTTTTACTACCCTGATTAAACAATCCTGAACTGTAAACACCAGAAGATGTTTTGTCTCTTTAAATGTTACCTTTTCTGCGTCTTTCATACACATAAAACAATATAATATTCAGTCTTTTATTTCTGACACCCTTCACTCTGCAAAATGCCTTTAAAATCCAACCATTGCTTGGTTATAATGCATTTTGATTATCTGTTTATCAGTTGATAAACATTTACCATTTTCACTTTTTGTTTAGTGTGAAATATGTTTCTAGAGACAATCTAGTTTGTGATTTGAGTATTAGGTACAGATTGTAGGCACTCACATTTCTGTGTCAGTGGGACAGGATTTAAGCATTTTTAAGGTCTGAGACTAAGATTCAAACAGGGTATTTGCCACTTTTCTCTCACTGGCTAGCATTCTACCACCTAAGCCACACCTCCAACCCCAACTTAAACATTACTGAGCAATATAAAGTACTACTAAAGAATTCCTAATGCTAACTATGAACCTTTATTATATGCATTCCCTTTAAATATTTATTTTCTTTTAAGTGTCCTGACATATTTGGGGCCTGGGGCAATTTGACTCCTAAACTAATAACTCTTAAAGCTTTCCTTGGGGCCCTAGTTGTCCTGACTGAAGGACTATCACCCACATTGCCAGATAGGATGCCCTCATGCCAGCACCAGCAATTTCAACACTCCATAGACATACTTAAGAACCTACACTCTGAAGTACAGTTTTGTCTTCTGAAGGTATTGTCTCAGTGAATAGTTTGAACTGAATGTTTTGCCGTTAAAAATTTCAATGAAGGGGGCTGGGGATATGGCCTAGTGGCAAGAGAGCTTGCCTCGTTTACATGAGGCCCTGGGTTCGATTCCCCAGCACCACATATACAGAAAATGGCCAGAAGTGGCGCTGTGGCTCAAGTGGCAGAGTGCTAGTCTTGAGCAAAAGGAAGCCAGGGACAGTGCTCAGGCCCTGAGTCCAAGGCCCAGGACTGGCCAAAAAAAAAAAAAAAAAAAAAATTTCAATGAAGGGCTGGGAATATGGCCTAGTGGCAAGAGTGCTCGACTTATATACCTGAAGCCCTGGGTTCAATTCCCCAGTACCACATATATGGAAAACAGCCAGAAGTGGCACTGTGGCTCAAGTGGTAGAGTGCTAGCCTTGAGCAAAAGGAAGCCAGGGACAGTGCTCAGGCCCTGAGTCCAAGGCCCAGGACTGGCAAAAAAAAAAAAATCTCAATGAAACCTGTTAGACCCGAGTAACTGTAACCATTGTCAGGACACAGGGGATGCAAGGCGAGTGAACCAATGCATACTTTATTTCAGGAGGGCCAGGCTTTATATATGGTTAGAAATCAACTTACAATTTCAAGGGTAAAGGCTAACACAGCATGTGATCCATTACGATTATAAAAATTGAGGAATGCCATTACTGGGAGGAAACTAATACAGAAGTTTATCTACTACAGAAGCTTGCTGCTTCAAAGAGAGTTTACTTATCTAGGGCTGAGCTATTTCCTACCTACCTATTGTTTGCTCAAGACTTTGACCAGGACTCCATTCATCTAGATTAGACTTCCCTGTTTACTATGATGAGACTGCCCTGATTACTTGGGAGGAGACTTTGCTATTTACAAAGGAGAGGCTGTCCTATCTATATTGAGAATCTACCACTAAAGGCAGCTGGTCAAACCAGTCTCCTCAGGGAGACTTTGTATGGGGGAAGGGGAGATTCTCCTGACAAGGAGTGGTGCCCTTTGGCCCGCAGACACAACAAAACTCCTTACTGGGAATATGTTCCCAAGAGCCTATTAGTATGCTAAAGAGGCATCGAAGTAAGTGTTGCAGAGGCTAAGTCTTTCACTTAGTCAGAGAAATTAATTCCCCCACAGAAACCCAAATGATCCTGAATTCATTTCCACACAGATCAGTAGTGGACTACTTCCTCCAGTGGCCCAACAAAAGACCTATAATTGGTGTAAAACACAGAATTTTATTTGCATAAAGGACTGCTGTGATTTGTGCACACACAGTACTTCATTTGAATAAAGGATTCTGCAGTTGTTACATTTGTTAATCTTCCCCATTTGGGCTATATAAGCAGGCTGTACCAGTTATTTGGCAAACTACTGTGAGACACTCTCTGGTGCCATCTTCCTGGTATTGCAACATTATGTCCCAGGAGAGACTTTCTCTGGCGTCATCTTGCTTTCCTTTGCTGAGATCGTAACACAGAAAAAAGGAGAAGCGGTAGTGGCAAGAGAAGTGGTCAGAAAAGAGTTAAAACAATCCCTCAACCTGAATTCCAAGGCCTGAATTCCATATCTCTTCCTGAGCTATTAACAGTCTCAGTCTGGAACTGGAGACCCAATCTCTTGGCCTATACCCTAACTGTCGAAGGTCTCAGCTCAACTCTAAGACCTACACCCAAGACTGACACTTTGGTTGTTAGAGATTGAAAATGGAAGACTGCTAATAGCCACATTTCTAGTTTTCCTTGAAGCAACAGGAGCTACAGGGCTTAAGAATGGAAAGCTCAGGGTATGGAGACATGGCTCAGTTAGTAGAGCACTAGCCAATAAATAAAAGTGTTAGTACTGAGTTTGAGTTCCAGTCTTGGACCAAGAATAAAGAAAAGCTGAAGGCTCAGCTTAGGTGAGGATGACAAGCATGTATAAGCATACAGAGACTACTGAAAATACAATATTACATCTTAAACCTGTAAAAAGAGAAGAAAAACATATCCTTACACAAACAGAATATGGGGAAGGAATCACCCTCTGTAGTGGCAGCCAAAGCCAGAGCCACAGCAATAAGGCAAAAGTCTCAGGTCCTTTGTAAGTTGTTTTTGTTGTTATTGTTTTAATCTTGGTATGACCCATGTACCTGACACCATGGCAGAATAAATCAACTATACAGAGAACTGCAAGTACAGCTTGGGGAAGAACAGATCTGCAGCTGTGTCCTTTGTTTCAATGCATAACAGTGTAGCGGCTAGCCCCTGAGGGTGCCATGCCAGCTCAACATAAAAGGAATAACAGATATGCAACTCCATGGGAGGAAACCAGTAACGTAGCTTGAGAAAATAACTAGTTACTAATTCTACAGTGAGTGAGTGCTTAGAGAAGCCATAGAAGCCGAGAAAAACAAATGCTGCTGCTAGTTTCTGTCATCTACCTCAAGCATGGAATGCCTGCCTACGCTGATCCAGTGAGCATGAGTGGGTGATATCAGAAGAGAATTTCAGTGTTGGCAGAGGGTGCTACATGCACATCTCTGAGAGGCTAATCATTGGGCCCCTCATGGCCTAAGATAGTTGGAAAGAAAGCCACAGGAGTGGTTACTCGTCCCCTCAGACAGCAGTGTTAAGGATCTCTTACCTTATTCTAGTATGCTGCCAGGAAACAGACAACATATCCTTAGAAAGACAAAGAATGGGTTTTAAGAGAAACAGGAGAGCTTTCTCTCCTACTAAAGGAGATACGCTCATTCAGATCCTGGAGTGGGATGTGGGATAGGAAGTACAGATCTATTTACATTGTAGAGGCCCCTGAAAACCAGCTCTCCAAGGATGGAAAACTGACACGGTTTGGGGGGCAGGGATGTTGTTAGTTATTTATTTGAATTTTTAGGAGATTTTTTTCCTTACTTTTTGGTTTCTCTTTTTTTCTTCGCTTTTTTCTCTTACTAATAGCCTACCTTAGTTTCCCCATTTTAACCCCATTACTCTTATCTTTTCTACCCATTTTCAACTCCTGAAATAACCACTTCTCACCAAAACAACTTAACTCTAAATATACAATCAATATATTAGGTACTTGCACCTATTACATTCCATTTATCTTCGCATCATATTCTTTACTCCATATCTCTTTCATCACCTTCATTACAGTTCATAGCTTCGTTATAACCTCTGTGGTATTATATACAAAACCTTGGTACCTAATACACTGAAAGTTGTTGAATACTAAGGGTAAAGGAAAATGGGAAAAATGAGAACTGATGATGGGGTAGATCTTGTTAATGTACAGTACATGCATGTGTGAAACATCATGGCGAAACCCCTTTGAACAATTAACATACACCTAAAAAACATGAGTGACAGCAATGTAAACAGTTCTTATTCAAGGTGTGTATGTTATTATGATGCAGGATGAATGGAGAAAGTGAAGCTTGTTGCAATTGTTTGGCTAAGGGAGAGGGAATGAGGGAAAGGAAGAAGAGGAAAAGAGAGAAAGAGAGCGATAACTGGTGTTGAGCCAGATTATATAGAGAAAGGCAGGAGGCAGGAGCACAGCAGATATGGAAGTGATCTAAGAGCCTAGGAAACCTCTCACTGTCAGAGGAAAGCATGACCAGGGCAGTCTAGGATGTGATCTCAGCAGATGAGGAAGTGACCTCCTAGTCAGGGGTCCTTTGCTGACTCAGTCAGGTGATTGCTGGTTTCATGCAGGTAAACAAGGAGGGAGGGACTGTTGTCCTGGGCAGACCTAACAATATATAGTACCAAAGGAAACAAAAGTCTTTGAGAAATTTTTTTTCTTTTGTCAGTTGTGGGGCTTGAGCTCAGGGCCTGACCACTATCCCTGGCTTCCTTTTGCTCAAGGCTAGCACTCTACCACTTTAGCCACAGCATCACTTCTGGTGTTTTCTGTTTATATGGTGCAGGCTTCATGCACGCTGAGCAAGCACGCTACCACTAAACCACATTCCCAGCTGTTAAAATTCTTTGAAAAACCATTAAGGAACAGTGAAGAGATAATTTTGTATTCAGGGAGACCTGAGACTGATCCAGTTTTTACTGTACAATCTGGGACAGGTCAACCCTATACTCTGTCTCATTTTTTTCTTCTTATACAGAGTGGAGATAATATCACCAATGCAAGATTTAACAATAATGTTTAAAATGCAATTGTCAGTTAATATGGCTTGATATTAATACCTACATTTTATTATTAATAATACAATGGTTTGATTGACTTGAACTAGCCCCAGGCAAAGTACCACAGTATGGAAGACTGCTTTATAAACATCTCCGACCTTTGGCTGATAGCCTTAGAAAGCAGTACTAATGCAGACATCCCTTTGTTTCCATACATAGCAGCAGTAACAAGACATCCAGAAGCACCATCCAGAGTTACAAGATATTGAAGTTAATTACAAGAAAGAAGGGTGACAAGCCATATTAATAACAAAAGTATTCTACTTTGGGGAGGTTAATTGGAAATAAAAGTCTCACAGACTTTTCTGCCCAGGCTGGATTTAAACCTCCAATCTCAGCCTCCTGAGTAGCTATAATTACAGGCATGTGCCACCTGCACTCAGCAATTATTTTATTTTGAATGGTAACTATGTTCATCGCTAAAATATGGAACACAATGGAATTCTATGCCTCTATCAGAAAGAATGACATTGCCCCATTTGTAAGAAAATGGAAGGACTTGGAAAAAAAATAAGACTAAATGAAGTGAGCCAGACCCAAAGAAACATAGACTCTATGGTTTCCCTCATTGGTAATAAATAGTACATGTCTAGGATAGTTCTAGCAGAAGATCACAATAGCTCAATAGCTATGTCCATATGAACACATAAGATGACGCTAAGTGAAATCAACTCCAAGTATGTAAACAGTGGTATATCACTGTTGTTATTTTCAACATACCATGTGAAATTATGCCTTTTCTTTTGTCTTTCTTTCCCATGGTTTTACCCCTGATATCACTGTAACTGATTTTAGTAACCTGGATATTATATATATTGTGTATTGGAACTAGAGAAGGGAAAGGGAATGCCAAAATTGAAAAACAAAGAATAATAAGGCAAACCAATGCAACGGCAGTAATTACAAAACTATATGGTATAAACCAATTGTACAGGGAAATGGACAGGGGAGTCGGGGGAAAAATGAGGGCGGAGGTAACAAGTTGGCTAAGAAATGTACTCACTGCCTTACGTATGAAACTGTAAGCCCTCTGTACATCACTATAATGAAGAAATGAAAAAATGATTCCCCTGGGTTTGCTATTACTCTACACTTTTGTGTGATTTGGCTCATACCCAAATAAAATGAAGTCACTTTGTGAGACACTTATGACTTTGTTTTGTTCATTATAATTAACAAAATATCTATTGCAATAAGAACATATAGTAGAGTAGACATTACTGAAAATGATGTAATACATAACTTCAGTGGCTTATCTACAAAAGGTGAGTCAGGTCTGTGTAGTAAAATCCTGTATTGTTTAAAAACAAAACACTCCAGTGTGAAGATGGGAGTGAAAAACTGGGAAAACGTAACAGAAGGGGTGACATTGTCCAAAAAGAAATGTAATCATGGGGCTGGGGATATGGCCTAGTGGCAAGAGTGCTTGCCTTGTATACATGAAGCCCTGGAATCGATTCCCCAGCACCACATATATAGAAAATGGCCAGAAGTGGTGCTGTGGCTCAAGTGGCAGAATGCTAGCCTTGAGCAAAAAGAAGCCAGAGACAGTGCTCAGGCCCTGACTCCAAGGCCCAGGACTGGCAAAAAAAAAAAAAAAGAAATGTACTTATTACCTGAATTCTGTAACTCTAACCCCTCTGTACATTACCTTCATAATAACAATTTAAAAGCCCTCCAGAAAACACTCCAAATACAAAAGTGAGAATGAAAATAGTTTGGATGGGTTTTTTTTTTCTTTTCTTTTTTTGTCAGTTCTGGGGCTTGGACTCAGGGCCTGAGCACTGTCTTTGGCTGCTTTTTTCCCAAGGCTAGCACTTTACCACTTGAGCCACAGCGCCACTTCAGGCTTCGTTTTCTGTATATGTGGTGCTGAGGAATCGAACTCAGGGCTTCATGTATGTGAGGCTAGCACTTTACCACTAGGCCATATTCCCACCCCTTTTTCTTTCTTTCTTTTTTTTTTGCCAGTCCTGGGGCTTGGATTTAGGGCCTGAGCACTGTCCTTGGTTTCTTTTTGCTCAAGGCTAGCATTCCACTTCTTGAGCCACAGCTCCACTTCCGGCTTTTCCTGTTTATGTGTTGCTGAGGAATCAAACCCAGGGCTTCCTGGAATGCTAGGCACGCACTCTATCATTAAGCCACATTCCCAGCCCAAAAATAGTTTTTAAAATACCTTTTTAAAACACTTTCAATACCTTAATTGTTCAAAAAAGTTGTTATTTTCTACATACCATGTGAAATTATGACCTTTTCTTTTGTCATTCTTCCCCATGGTTTTACTCCTGATATCACTGTAACTGATTTTGGTACCCTGGATATTGTATATACATGTATGGGAACTAGGGAAGGGAAGGGGAATATCAAAATGGAGAGACAAAGGATAAAAGACAAACCAATGCAATAGCAATACTTTCAAAACTATATGCTCTAAACCAACTGTACAACTCATGAGGGGGGAGGGAGATGGGGAGGGAGAAAGGGGGGAAGGATGAGGGAGGCAGTAATAAATTGGATGATAAATGTATGCACTGACTTACGTATGAAATGCAACCCCTCTGTACATCACTGACAATAAAGAAGTAAATAATTTTTAAAAGGTTTACACTATGGAAATCTACCTCTTCTTATACCATAGTTTAGTCTGTTACATAGTGTGCATATGTATATGACCCTGCATGTGTTTTCACACGTGTTTATGCATTAGATCTAACTTCCACATATAAAAGAAAACATGCACTTTTTTTTCTGAGCCTTACTTACTGCATTGAATATATTTTTTTCCAGGTCCTTCCATTTCCCTGAAAAAAGATGTAATATTATTCCTCCTGACTGACATCTTAACTGCCTCATTCCTGCCTCAGGAACCTATTGTGGATATCACATCCTCCCACATTCCTACTGTGGGCTACTAGTGCCAGAGAAAGCAGGGTGGACCTGTCTGAAAGGCTCATACAACTTGCCTTTGTTTGCATAACCAAGAAATCTCTAAGGGCTACAGAGTTGGTACATGGAGGATGAACATTTGGTAAAAACACTTAAAAGGGAGGTGGGGCAAGATGGCAAACTAGGAGCATCTGCCATTTCCACTCTGTGAATAAGAACAATCTGGTGTCATAGAAGAGACTAGATTCAGAAGTGATAAAGAGAAAGATTGCCAACATGAACAAAAGACATTATAGGGAAGCAAAAAAAAAAAAAAAAAAGTGGAGAAACTTGCCCAGGAAGAGGAAAACAGAAAAACTCAAAAGCCAGCATGTGGCTTCCCCCAGTGGGGAAAATGATCTCTGCAATACAAGGTAAATTCATGTGGTCCTGTCAACTGCCAACTTCTATATACAAGAAAAGCCCACACAAACAGCAAACCTTAATTCCACTACAGAAATTTCTGAGGCAATAATTGCTCCAGTATGAGAGGCTAGCATTAGTAAAGCACATCAACTATATCCTAGAGAGGGGCAGGGAGCTGATGAAAGCCAGCTTCCCCCATTCTAAGAATAGAGTAATCACTGCCTAACAACTCACTGGACATTTGTCCATAAAATTCAGGTATAAGTCAATCATAAGAGGTGACAGATGAGAGGGAACTTCCTGACAGAACCCTGCAAAGAATCTCAAACATCAGTGAACAACACTGCCAGTTTAGTGGCCAGAGGTTCAAAAGCCTCACTGTACTAGTGACAGGCATGGGATTTCCCACCTGCTTATGCAGAAACACAGCTAGTGTGTTTTTTCCTGACTCATAATGCCATGCAGAAGCTACTATTAGAGGCAACTTAAGACACCAAAAGGCAACTGCTCCAGACATCTGACCCTGAAGGAGCACAAGGATAACCAGTCCCTGTTTAATTATTCTAATATTTTTATCATGTAATTATAATTTTCTCCATGTATACCTAATAGAACCATTTACTTTTTGCTTTTTAATTTTTAGTATAGGCCATTTAACCCCTCCTGTTTACTTATTAGTTCTGCTTCTCTTCCTCCTCTTTTCTCAAAACTCATAATAAACTGCACCACAACACCTGACTTTCAGTATTTAATTTAAAAATCACGTATTCATTCATCCCCTTTCTATAACATTTCTCACTATGTTTTTCTTCTATGTACAGGTAGAATTTTTTGTTCTCTTGCTCACATTTCATTCTATCCTTGTTCCTTCACACCTAATCTTTCCTAATTATCTACCCTCTTGGCTCATCACTCAGTTTAACTATTTGTTTATTTCATGCATTTTTCTGCTTCCAGTTCCACCTTTGTTTCCAGATTCATTGAAAATTATTAGAATAATAGTGGTGATTTGTCACTGACACACTACAAAGTTGTATTTTATCACCTGTAAAAGCAGAGTTCTACACATTGTTTCCTGGGCAGTAAAATTATTTGACAACTGAGTCTCATCCTTCCAATGCAGCAACAGAAAAATATACCACAACCCAGATATTACTCAGTCTTAAGTAATCTGTAAGAAATGACCAACTAAAAAGACACAAGGGTCTGAAATATCTACCGAATCATGGCCCCAGATCTATAAATTGAAATGGAAAAACACTAAATTTATTCTCCTTATCTCAGAATTGCTCTGAAACCCAAAGAGAATTATCTTTGGATAATAGGACTCTACTTATAGTTTAGCAATTTTTAAAGTATAACCCAAACACAAGCTATATGAGATTCTGATAAACTGTCTCAAGGGTAGTAGCCCTTAGCTGGTCTTAAGGGGATAAATGAACAGAAGAAAAATATGACAATAAAATATGGTCACTATACTGCACAATACGTTTTTAAACACACTCCATACTTTCAGAAACTCCAGGATATGTGAAGAAGGGAATGGTTGCAGTTATAATTTAAGTATGAAATGTTCCCAAAAAAATGGGCTTATGTGCTAAAGATACAATCTCCAGCTACTGACACTACAGATACATGATGTATCATTGGGTACTAACGTCATCAATGGATGAACTATAACTTTGTGGGTTATCAGAAGTAGGACCTATCTAGAGAAAATAAGTCACTGGAGCCATGCCTAAGACAGGTATATCTTGTCTACAATCCTTGGTCCTACTCCCTCTGCATCATGTCTACCATGTGTTGAACCAATTTGCCTCACCACATGCTCCCCAACAGGATACCTTGCATAAACATGCATGAGTCCAAAAACAAAGAAGCCACATGATAATGGAATTAAGCCACTAAAAAACATGAATCAAAATAAATCTTAACCCATTTTAAATGTCTTCTCTCAGTTGTGCTGGTACAGTGATAGAAAGGTGGCTGATGCAGTTGTAAAATCAAGTTATCGGGCCAACAAAAATTCAAGATATGAACATTTGGGTATCAAATGATAATGAATCACAGAAATACTTCTTTTGTAACATTTCAAAAGGACAAACTATAAAAGAAGAATGATATTTATCAACATGTTAAATCAAGAAATACTGATGATCAAAAGTCACTATCAGGAAAGTAAAAAGCACAAGCCACAAATTAAAGATGTCTGTAACACATGTAACTGGTAAAATACTAGTATCAATATATTAGTAACAGCTAGAAACAGATTTTTTAATACCATCCTAGAAAAAGATGAGCAAATAAATCAACATACATTTCACAGAATAGCTAACTAGAATGATCAGTAAGATATGAAAGCTTATCAAATCCAACAAAAAATGAAAAGTAAAATCACAATAAACTGTGATACATACAAAAAATTAAAGAAGAAATAGGAATGCTATAATATTCTTATATTTTTATAATACTTATACATTATAAATATAATATAACATAATAGTATAAGATATATAATACATAATATAATGTGTGTTATATAATATATTTACTACATTATATATCATATTTCCATTATATAATACATATTAACATATAATATATTGATATTAATAAATTTTATATATTGCATACATATCATATTACATTATGTATTTTACACATGGTATGTATAATATATCATATATACTAATTATATTTTATATTACATACTATATATTATATCATATATTATACTATATACTACATATTATAGTGCATATTATATATTATCCAATGTTATATAAATATATATTAAATTACATAGTTATATATTAATGTAATATAAACATAATACTTTATAAGATAATCTATATCATATGATCTATTATAATATTATTATTGGTATATTATATAGCAAAATATAATTTTATATTTTGTTTGAATATAATATTCTTATTCAACTAGAAGTTTCATTTACTCTGTATGGAAATACAAATATGTTCAATTATTATCATTGTCTGGTAAAGCTAAAGGCATGCATAGCATCCTATATAGAATTCTATTCCTAGTATTTACCTAAAGAATTTCTCATATTTCTTGAACTTAGAGACCTATAGCCACCTAATATTTGATAAAGGAGCCAAAACCAAAGGATGGAAGAAAGACAGCCTCTTAAACAAACAGTGCTGGCAGAAATAGCTATACACACACAGAAAACTGAACCTAAATCCTTATATATCACCCTCAACCAGAATCAATTCCAAATGGATCCAAGACCTCAATGTAAGAACAGAAACCCTGACAATGTAACAGGAAGAGATAGGGCAAACGATCCAGAACTAAAACAAAACAAAAAAGGCTACATACATGGAATTGCATCAAACTGAAAAGTCCCTGCATGGCAAAGGACATAACTAGCAAGATAAACAGAAAGCCCATAGAATAGAAGAAGATCTTTACTAGCTATGCATCAGACAAGGGCCTCATACATATCTAAAATATATTAAGAGCTCAAAAAAATCCTCAAAAAACAACAACTTCATCAATAAGTGGTCTAAAGACTTAAAGAAAGACTTCTCTGAAGAAGTAATAAGAATGGCCACTAGATACATGAAGAGATGTTCAGTATCTCTGGCCATAAAAGAAATTCAAATCAAAACATTGACATTCCACCTCACCCTAGTTAAGGGCCTTTATCAAGAAAACTAACAATAACAGATCCTGGCAGGGATGTAGCCAAAAGGGAACACTACTACACTGTTGGTGGAAATGTAACCTTATTGGTCCACTCTGGAAAGCAGTATGGATGTTCCTCAAAAGGCTAAAAATAGAGCTTCATTATGACCCAGCAATCCCATTTCTGGACATTTATCTAATTGACGACAAACCAGGCCAAATTAAAGCCACCAGCACAACAATAAAGCCACCAGCACAACAATGTTCATTGTGACATTATTTTCCATAGCCTAGATATGGAACCAGCCCAGATGCCCCTCATGGATGAATGAATCAAGAAAGTGTGGTACACATACAAAATGGAATACTATGCTTCCTTCAGAAGGAATGACATTGCCCTATTTGTAAGGAAATGGAAAGACTTGGAAAAATTCATACTACATGAATTAAGCCAAACCCAAAGAAACATAGACTGCATGGTTTCCCTCATTTGTAATTGTTAGAATGGGCCTATAGGTAAACCCAATGGATAGTAAAAGACAAATACTTACATTTGTACATTATTAATTAAACAGCACTCTAAGCACACTAACAATGAAAACAAAGGAGGATATTCTTAGGAGAGGATCACAAGGGCTCAATAGCTATGTGATCATATAAAAGGATGCTCATGGAAATGAACTCCAAGAAATGGAAGCAAGAAGTTTTTCATTATACTCTTTATGGGGGCTTTTTGCTTTCCTTTTTTCTTTGGTTTATTCCCTTCTGTCACTGTTTTTTATTTCTGTACCCTTTGTCTTTTAGATAAGCTTATCTAATTTGGGAAGAAGAAGAGGAAGCACAGAAATGGTGGGACAAAGGGTAAACCAATTCAGCAGTGAACAATACAACTTGATGGGGTAGGAAATCAGGAGGGGAAAAAATGGGAGACAATGAGGGAGGGGGGTAACACTGTTGAAAGGGAATGTACTCATTACCTGACTTATGTAACTGTAACCCCTCTGTACTTTACCTTTACAATAGAAATTTTAAAAATTATAAATAAGAACTTCTGACATTTCCAACAATATTCATAGTAACATTTTAAATATTCACCAGAGCAAATAAATTGTGACATTCTCATATAATGAAATATGCAATCAAATTGAATCAACTACAGACACATAAATTAAATAATACTGATTTAATTTTTATGAATTTCAAAAATGAGAAAATTAGAAAAAAATTAGAACTATCTATCTACGGGGGACATCTTTTAAAAAATTCAAAGAAATGTTAAATGTAGAACTGAGGATAGTATTTATCTTTGAGACACAGCAGTGCTGTAGATCAGAGATGACTTTTAACAGTAATGGTAAATTTTTACTTTTCTTTTTTAGAGTTGGTTTATTACCATGTAGATCAAATACTTCATCAAAAAAGCGGGAAAAGTTAACATGATTACATTTTACAATAGGTTCATAATGACTTCGTCATAAACATATCCTGAGCAGACAGATTATTAAAAGCCCTATCATCTTATAAAATAAAACCCACTTATTCTCAGTCTCATAGCAAGTCATTAGAGGAGAAAGCCTACATGTTGACTCCCACAAGTTTTTACAGGAAGGTGCTCATTACTTCAGTGAACTTACCATGGTGTTTTATTTGGCTCTATGCCTTGCAACCTCTGAAACCAGATATTATCCACTCACTGATAGCAAATCTACCTTTCAGTAATGCATGCACACTAATTAAGCTCCACAGACTAAGACACTAAAATGGAAATTCATTCAGTGACAAAGCAAAATACAAGCTTCATTACAAACTAAAATAAATCAACTCAGTGTAAGAGAATTCTCTCCCCATACTCATACCATGTGGGGACCAAATCATAACAGAAAGCTATTTTATTAAACTTCCACTGAGAGTTACCTGTCATAGGACAAGATTATTTTTAATTTACACGAACAGTATAATTTTCTCCCTATAGTTTGGTATGTAGAAAACCATATAGCACTCAAGATGATTTACCTAATGAGCTTGGAAGTATAGCAAAAGACATCAAGTTAATCAACTTTCTAGTTGATTCAATGTAGTCTTACATATCTATCTTATTGGGATGCTCTCAATAACAGGTCAAAAGACTAGTAGTGTTTTTTCTCTCTATTCCCTTTAGCAGACTTGAATAAACACAGCTAACATGTACCATCCCAGATTTCTATTTCCTATGATAACTTAATCACATCCACTTCCTATTGATAGAGCCTTTACATATATTAATGTAACAGTAGTTCTGGTCTTGTACCATTTTCTTTCAAGTTGTTTTATAGATCTAACAGACGCATATGTTGATTTCAGAAGACAACTTATCACCTGATTTTTTTGTTGTTGTTTTCTTGGTGGTATCTAATTAACATCTTCTCCCAAGTACCTATGAGAGTTGTGTTATAAGAAAAAACACACCAGAAAAGTTTTGAAGCCAAGCCATGGGAAACTTGAAAATTTGGAGTGATGGCAAAAATAAGCATCCTTCAGGGAGCGTATATCTGTTTACCCATTTCCTTCTACTTTAAGCACTATTACTAAAAGAATCTAAAGTAACTGCAATAAGATTTACATACCTATAAAATAGTTCAATTAAGACTAAAGAAAACTAAATATCTTCAATGATAAAGGGAGTTATACTTGTATCATAAACTAAAAATGAGATCATTACTATGTTTGAGCTTTTAAACTCAGCAACATATATCCTGAGAGCCAAGACAGAAAAGAGAGGTAGCATTAAATTCCAACTCCTGAAAAAGAACACAAGTATTTCTTTGGAAGACTTTGTATAGTTTGTCTAGTATGTTGTTTGAGTTGTCTCTCTGTTGCCATTGTATACAGCATCACTGCTCTTCCTGGTCAAAGAGAATACTACTGATCCAAGATCAGAATACTGAAGCATTTACTACCTGACCTTGGCCAGCCATGTTGCCCTAACTGGGCCTCAATAATACTCATTTGTGAACAAGACTGAAAATACTCTGAGGGATTTTTGAAGATATATTACCTATCTGGTTCTCACAGGGCCAAAATAATCATATGGCTTCTTTAATCAAACACTGAGTTATCTGACCACTAACTCATCTAAGTCCTATAGTTGTGAATCTTGGGGCTATAAGCCACCCAAGAAGATTTTGAAATTCTTAAGAGCCCATAGACAGAGTAAGAAAAGTCCAGAGTCAGAGTCATTGATAGTTGTCTGGAAGAAAACAATACACCCATTCCTCGTCTGAGGAAGATTTTTTTTATCACCTGTGTGGCTTGAACTCAGGGCCTGGGCACTGTCCCTAAGCTTTTTTGCTCAAGGCCAGAGCTCTTCCACTTTGAACCACAGTGCCACTTCCGGTTTTCCGGTGGTTAATTGGAGATAAGAGTATCATGGACTTTCCATAAGTAAATTTTTTTAAAGATGTAAATGTATTATAATAATGAGTTACACTGAAGGAAGAAGAGGAAAATTTAATAAATGGGTTCTTTATAATATGAGAAAAACTTAGAGAAATCAGCAGACAGAGCAGAAACCTTTAATACCATCCTTACCTGAGGAGTAGGAAATAAAAGAGTTACCAAAACCAACTTTATAGTTATCATACTGAACTGAGTTCTCCAGTGGAGAAATAAAGCCAATTTCAAACTATATCAGTAAGACAGTCTAGAATAATATTTCTATTTTTTTCGCATACCTTCCAGGTTCCTGTCAATATCTCCCACTTACTTATAAAACCACTCAAAAGCCAAAGGAAAAGGGAACTAATTGATATAGCTCATAAAGACTAGCCTTTTATGGGAAAAAGTAGGAGTGTGGAGCGATCTGTAGGAACAAAAAAATAATATCCAACATTCATGTCTAAAATACTTTGGGTTTTAGTACATTAAATATATTTAATGGAAAGCTAACGATAGTCTATAATATACATTTCACTTATTAACAGCAGAAACTTTTGACCTTCATTGAAAGATTAAAGTCTTTGATTAGCAACATCAATTATAGATATTAGATATCTATTACAATTTACTTTATATAGCCATACTATCATCAAAAGACTTTCCCAAGTTCTGAGAAAAGCATTCATTTTAAGTGCTACGCAAATGAAGACACAGGCTTATCCCTAAGGCTTATGATTTCACACAGTATATATCTGCAAAGGAATATGGGTTCCATCTTCAGAACATATGGATCCACTGAATCATCCAAAGAATTTTTTCCAGTCTCCATTTCTTAACAGTTAATATTGAGGTAGAGAAACAGATACGGCCTTTTGGTACCACAAATTCAGAGCAGATAAAGTAAATACTTTTTCACAGAGATGAAATTATTCAACCAGAAATACAAAGAAAAGATCTTTTTAAGAGATGAACCTGGGCTGGGGATATAGCCTAGTGGCAAGAGTGCCTGCCTCGGATACACGAGGCCCTAGGTTCGATTCCCCAGCACCACATATACAGAAAACGGCCAGAAGCGGCGCTGTGGCTCAAGTGGCAGAGTGCTAGCCTTGAGCTGGAAGAAGCCAGGGACAGTGCTCAGGCCCTGAGTCCAAGGCCCAGGACTGGCCAAAAAAAAAAAAGAGATGAACCTAAGGTGAAACTGGAACATCTTATCCAAAATAACTGTCAGAAAACAAAACATTGATCTAAGTGGAAAGTAGAGAACCAGGAAAGCAAAATAATAATAATAATAATAAATGAGTCATCTGATCTTATTTCAGAGAAGAGATGCATACCCACAGTGATTTTTTAATGATGTTACATATATAGTCCAGAGTCATTGAAAGAAACTTGGACCAGATGTTCCATGAATGTCTGTCTCAAAGCTTTCAGCCTTCTTGGGATTATCTTTCACATTGAAATATAAATTCTGTGGAAAAGTGAACACTCTCAAAAATTCCCAGGGTTTCTTAGGGTGAATATTTTCATATTCCTAGACAACTCTATTCTCCAGTCTCCTACCATACCACAACCCTGCACCCCCCACTTTAGTTTATTTCTGAGCCTAGGGTCACACCACAGGCTTATGCAGATTCCTTTTTCTTCGCCAAGGTAACTCTGGCACAAAGCTTTTATACATAAAAGGACAATTTTTCTCTTTTCTGTCAAATTTCTTGTTCCAGATCTTACCCTGAGAATCTTACTTTTCAACAGCAATAGAAAAGGCCCATCAAGGTGTTTACATAAACAAAATGACTTTTCTTACACACTGAGCAACACAAAGAACTAGTAAAAGTTTCACAGTTGCAATCTCTCTAATTTGCCAGGAAACAGTTTGACACAGGGCTCCCTGGGCAGCCAAATGCACTGTAAGCAAAACACAGACAATTGTAATAAGATATTCTCTCCCCTATCAAGACTATATAAGAATAAACTGTAGGACTCTTCATTTTAATGTTATATGGGGAACATATAACATTAACATATAACATCTGCTCTTCACATTCTGCAAGCATGAACGTAGGCTTCTCTTCTCCAAGTGCTTTGTCAGGGATAAAGAAGAGGTGAGAAAGAAAATGTCCATTAAGATTATTTAAGTTGCAACTGGTCAGTAATTCAGTTCAAAATCAAACTTCATTGGTCCATGTAAATGGCAAAGTCTGGAAGTGCATTTCAGAGATGACTAGATTTATAAATTCAAATTATATCATAAAAGCTTTCTCAGTCCCTATCTCTGATCACTGCATATCTTCTTATTGGACTCACTTGAATAAACAAGATGGCCACTAAAAGCTATAGGTTTACTCTCTATCATTAGTATTCCTATCACAAACAGAATATCTTTCTATCCAGTAACCCAACACAACTCCAAAAAAGTAAGACTAGTTATTTTATCTTGGCTTAGGGTCCCACATCCATCTTTAAACCAATTAACAATTAAGATCAGGAGAATATTAAATGATTAATAGGGCTCAGTTTAGACTAGAAAGAGAACTGTCACATATTCTGTCATATGTGCAATCTATACCTAACACCACACACACACACACACACACACACACATATAATTGTAAAAGGGAGCTTGTGTGTAAGAGAACCAATGTGAATATGAAGAGAGCGCATTGATGGGGACTGTACATATCAATTGTATTATATGTGTGCATGAAAAAAGCATAATGAGGGGCTGGAGATATGGCCTAGTAGCAAGAGTGCTTGCCTTGTGTACATGAAGCCCTGGGTTCAATTCCCCAGCACCACATATACAGAAAACGGCCAGAAGTTGGCGCTGTGGCTCAAGTGGCAGAGTGTTAGCCTTGTGCTCATGCCCTGAGTCCAAGCCCCAGGACTGGCAGAAAAAAAAAAAAAGAAAAGAAAAGAAAATAGCATAATGAAGCCCATTAAAATTATTTTAATGACTGACTTCCAATGCCTACAACAATTAGCAGGGGAGGGAAAGGAGCATCACCATTCTTCTTTGTAGTGGCCATGGATTAAGACTTGGTATAAGGATGTCAATGTAAAGATAAAATGATTTACACAAGTTTCTACATCTAATCTTCAAACCATCTAAAAAGTAGATATTGTGTTGTCTTTTATGAATGAGAAACCTATAGTCCAGTACACTTCATGTAACTTTCCCTAGGTAAAGATTAGGAGGCATTAACTGGAACCCAAGCAGTTTGTTCTTAGCCTGAGGGAAAATTTCCAGGAAATGTATTACTGTTAATGAGTGAATTACATTTATACAGCCAAAACATCATGTTAAATGTACACACACACACATTATATTACCACATAATATAAAAAGACACACATGCTACAACACTGCCATACACATTGAGTAGTAAAGAAAAATAGGTAGCAGTAGATGTTTCTGACATGCACCTGAAAATAGGTGTTGGATAATGGTCAAAGTGAGGTGTAAGTGTATTTGGTATGTTCAGAATATTTTTTTGGATCATTTACAATTTAAGTCAACTGGTCAACAATAGGTCAATAGGTAAACAAGGAAGCATAAAATGTAATATAGCAAATCTCCATCATCCCTACAATATATCTATATCTAAACTATATAGAACCACGTGCTGCAACCTCTTGCTTCCCATAGAGGTCATTCCCTTCTGTCTTGATTTTGGATTCTATACCTGTGCATTTTAATGCTATTTAGGGCATTAAACATGTATTCCAAAATTATTTTTAATGATTAACTTGACTTAAATAAATATTACATATTATCATAAAAATTTTAAAAAGGAGAAGGAAAGACAAATAAGAAAGAAAAATAGAGGAAGTGAATGTGATCAAAGTACATGTTGTATATGTAGAAAAATAACGAAGCGTCTGTGCGCAAGTAACATACACAACTAAAAATTTTTGTACCTTACAAGACTTCTGGGATTATGATACTGCCATGATAAGAAGATAGATACTAAGTAAGCAAAAATATATAAAATATTCTTATAGAATGAAATGTAATGGTGATATATAGGATCACAGACCTTTGAAGTCACCTAGTGCTAATTCTGCTCAATAAGGAATTTCTTTTTCTGCAAACCAGAGTATTGGGTATACAGCAGCCTCTCTAAAGTATCTAAAGATGAGATTATCTGTAACTCAAAAAGTACTCCACGATGTTTGCGATGAGTCCACTTGGAAATGTGAAATTTCTTACAAAAATATGATCCAATGTAAAGTTTGCAATTGTAGGATCGTATTGGTCGTTATTTTCAAGTTTGGGCCAAACATTGTGGTAAGATATTGAAGGAATAAGTGGAGAAACTAGAAAAAGGTGCTCCATTTTATTTTATAGTTTAAAAATTCCTTTCTTGTATTGAGCTAAAATTTTCCTTCATGAAATACACACATATTGGTTGTAGGTGTACATTTAGAAAGAAACAAAAACAAACTTAATTTTTCTAGATATCATCTTCTCAAATACTACATGATAAATATCATGTGTTCTCAAATCTTTGTACCATAGTATATCTAGTTCTTTCACTTTTTGGCCCATGTTACTTGGTTTCTAGATCTCACAAGCAAATTGAATACTATATAGCACTTTAAAATTCATATAGTTATTTCTCTTGTTAATAATACTCAATATCAGCTGGACACAGGTTGCTCACACCTGTGATCTTCACTACTCAGGAGGCTGAGATCTGAGGATCAAGGTTTGAAACCAGCCTGTGTAGGGAAGTCTATAAGACTCATCTCCAATAAATTACTCAGAAAAAGCCAGAAGTGGTGCTGTGGCTCAAGTAGAAGAGCACTCGTCATGAGCACAAAGAGGACCAGGGACAGAGCCTAGGCCCTGAGTTTAAGCCCTAGAACCAGTAAAATAAAAAAAAATCCTCATAATCATATTATTTATCATTTCCTCTGCTGTATAAATAAGAGAACTATGCCTTGAAAAGATTGTCTCTAAGATCACACAGTATTAAACAACAGGAAAAATATGCTTCAGAGTCCTCTGATGTCAAATTCCAGTTACACCACGAAACACTGAACCTTTACAAGTTAGTACAATATTGTAGACATGATTAAAATTTCCTAACACTGCTACTAAAGAGCAATCAACTTCTACGTTAGTATCATTGTATTTCAAAGTAGTTTTTTTTCAAATATTTATTATCAAACTGATGTACAGGGAGGTTACAGTTTCATAAATTAGGCATTGGATACATTTCTTGTACTGTTTGTTACCTCGTCCCTCATACCCCCCTCCCTCTTCCCCCTTTCCCTTTCCCCCCATGAGGTGTTCAGTTCACTTACACCAAACAGTTTTTTTTTTTTTTTTTTGGCCAGTCCTGGGCCTTGGACTCAGGGCCTGAGCACTGTCCCTGGCTTCCTTTTGCTCAAGGCTAGCACTCCGCCACTTGAGCCACAGCGCCGCTTCTGGCCGTTTTCTGTATATGTGGTGCTGGGGAACCGAACCTAGGGCCTCGTGTATCCGAGGCAGGCACTCTTGCCACTAGGCTATATCCCCAGCCCACCAAACAGTTTTGCAAGTATTGCTTTTGTAGTTGTTTGTCTTTTTTTACCCTGTGTCTCTCAATTTTGGTATTCCCTTTCAATTTCCTAGTTCTAATACCAGTGTGCATGGTTTCCAATTTACTCAGACAAGATTACAGAGATAGTGTAGGTACAACCACAGGAAGGTGATACAAGAACATCATCAATAATAGAAGCTACAGATACACATGGGACGTTGAAAGTAGTTACAACTGTGATATAACAATCGTTTCCATAACATGGAGTTCATTTCACTTAGCATCATCTTATGTGTTCATAAGGGTACAGCTATTGGGCTCTTGGGATCCTCTGCTGTGACTTGCCTAAACCTGTACTAATTATTCCCTATAAGGGAGACCATAGAGTCCATGTTTCTTTGGGTCTGTCTCACTTCACTTAGTATAACATTTTCCAAGTCCTTCCATTTCCTTACAAATGGGGCAATGTCATTCTTTCTGATAGAGGCATAATATTCCACTGTGTATATGTGCCACATTTTTCAAAGTAGTTTTGAATGCTTTAACCTGGATGTTTCCAAATTGGGTCTCGTGGAGATGTTTCAACCAGAGTTTTCGTATATTTTCATTTGATTTCTATACTGGATTTCCAAGTTAGATTTAATTCCACAAATCAAGCAGTCACTCTGATTAAAAATAAACTTCAGAACCACTGCCTAGACCAAAAGAATGTGAAACAATTGATATTTCATGTACTAGGGCAAACCCATTGAGCAAATATTTCTGTGCCCTTTACATTCCAGTTTGCTTTCTTTATTGTTCTGTAACTCAGAACCCCAACAGTGGTATCACTACAGCCAAAACCAAGCAACATTGAGATAAATATATTTACAAAGCAAAAATGAGATTTGTTTTCATCTATCAACTTCTCAGAGAATTTGGGTGTGTTAAAACCTCAGTGAGTAAATCAATATGATGAATGATGTCTCTAGGCTTGTACATTGCCTTTTTGATTTACCAATTCTTTCTATAGGACAAGAGTCTATACCTTAGCAATTAGAGCATCTGTGTTACTTTCTCACTTTGCTCCTCTAACTTGGTTTTTTTTTCTTAGTTTTCCAGTTTAAAATTTTTCACTTACTTTTCCACTCCACTGTAGCATAGCTGATGTTTCTTGATCTTAAAACTCTAGCCTAGATGGAAATCAAATGGTAGTTGTCGCTAGAAGTGGAAATTAGGCCAGGTATAGAAAAAGTAAACTACTTAACAGCTCTAACCATGTTTCCAATACCCCTGGCTCCTTTGTCCTGAAAGTAAAAGAAAAGAGCAAAAGTAGGAGAAATGAAGCAAAGAAAGTACCAAAAAGCAGACAGGTACTGGGGTTCTGAATGATAACAAACATGCAATTCCATGCTCTGACTAACTTATAATACAAAACCTATTTATATTGACAGTGCACTAAAACTAAAAGTTTACACACATGAATAAGCAATTGTAACATACTGGGACTTTTTCTCAAATATGTCAAGATTTATGAAGTCTGGCAACCATCCCTATGCTTTTTTTTATAACAACAGCTGGTAATTACCTCCATGACTTCTAACTTCCCAATTTTCTGAAAGTTGGTTGAGTGTAATGTAGGAAGCACTCTATTACAAGAAATAATTTTTTTTTCATTTCTTTATTTTCCAAGTGATGTACACAGGGGTTACAGTTTCATATGTAAGGCAGTGTGTACATTTCTTATCCAACTTGTTACCTCCTCCCTCAAAGAAATAAAATTCTTAAAGGGAATCATTCTTTGGTTAAATATATCCAGGTCAGAAAGTTGTCTTGCTTCTGTCTTTTGCATTAGCTTCACAAACAGAAATCACCAGTTCAGTTCAGAATTTAGCACCAGATCTGCAACACTGATGTCTGTTCTCCTATGTAAAATGGTCAGATATGTCTAAAAGATTTCTAAAGTTCAACTCAATGCTGCCATTATTTGTTCTGTGGTTCTAGTGTATCATAATTAGCTATAACTATGAATATGTACTATTCTTCAAAGTAAAGAAGCCAGAAAGCCAATTTTCTTTGCCAATGAACCCATAATTGGAAAGGATATGTCTTAACATTTTAGTAGAAGTTAATATCACCATGCCCCATCTCTAGCCTAGTGTCTAATGGGAAAAGGAATAAGACTATAGCAAGCCTGGGAACCAAAAATAAAGTACCAGCAACAATCTTTAAGAAATTCCTAAGAGCTAGAAGAATTAGCCATGAGTTCCATGAGTGTGGCTTCATGACTTTCAGAAATTTATTTTTATCAGGGCTTAGCCTCAGATTTCTCACTTATACATTGGGCATGCAATTTTATACAATCACAAGAGATAATAGCTATTAATCACAGTTAAATTTTACAAAGCTAGTTATGATGAAGAACTGAGGATTGATTGAAGAGAGTGTTTACTATACTGAATACCAAGCATTGTGTTTGCAACTAGAAAGTGGCAATTCAACGGCCCCTTATGCAGTTATTTTGTGACAGCATATTCACAAATCTCAGGCAGAAATGTATTTAGTTATTCTCCATGGTCTGGATTTGCATGTGTTTGTATTTTATCTCCCAGCCCAAACTCTATATGGTAAAATTAATCCTTGGAGCTGCTGAATTATAAATCTAGAAGCTTCCATTGGAAGTCCCAGTGTTAGTCACAACTCAAGATTTATGAATTCATAAAACATTAACTACATTTCTCTATGATTTGTGTCTGATTCTGTTTTTCACATATGATATGTAAGTGAAGTACACTATCCCCAGAAGATATCAGTGTCCTTATAAACATATAAAATTCTTCTTGTGTTTAACTGTCTTCACATCCTGGCAAAATAAAACCTGAATCATATGAAGATGAATAGAAAATCAACATATTTCATAAGGCTCTTAGGCTCATCACCTTACGCTGGATGGGTGTGAGTAGGTCAGTGTCCAACATTAGCTATTTGGGCTCTATAAACAGTGACTAGAATTTTCAGGAGATCAGGTCATCTCCAAGGAAAGTTTATTTTCTATTCTTACTTTCTTTCAGAACAATGGTACATATTGCTTAAGAAAAAAAAAAGCATTTGCTATAGTAAAGATTGCCATGGTAGGACTAAAACTATCCTTCAGACCAGAACACGGTAGCAGGTAGACAGCAGTAAATTTCATGAAGTGATGTGGTATGGTTTATGTTTCCCAAAACTGTATATATCAAACCTATCACCTATAATGATATTAAAAGGTGGGAAGGTGATTAAGTAAAGGAACCTTTATGAATGGGATAGGGCTCTTATAAAGAAACCCTACAGAACTTCTTTGCTCTGATTTTGCTGTTTTTTCCTGTTGTCAAAGAGAAGGTCTCCAAACTCTTGAGATTACCAGAGGAAACAGGTAAAACACTTCTGGATCTAGGCTTAGGCAATGAGTTTGTGAATAGGAATACAGTGACTCCATACATAAGAGCAAGAATTGACAAATGAGATTGCATCAAATTTAAGTTCAACTATTACTAGTGAAGAGAAAGCCCAGAGAATGAGAGAAAATCTTTTCCAGCTATGCAGCCAATAGGAGGGTCCAAAATATATAAACTCAAAAAGACAGCCATAATACTCAAATACACAAATGGAAATGGAACATGAGGGGATGGGTGAGATTGGAATACAGAGAGATACCAAGGAGTGATACAAATCAAGATGCCTTGTACACATAAACTGACATGTTGAATTGAAACTCCTCTGTATAATTATTTAAAGATAATAATAATGATTTTAAAAGTTCAGCACCAGGCTGGGAATATGGCCTAGTGGTAAAGTGCTCGACTCATATACATGAAGCCCTGGGTTCGATTCCTCAGCACCACATATATAGAAAAAGCCAGAAGTAACTGTTTGGTGTAAATGAACTGAACAACTAATGGGGGGGGGTGGGAAAGTGGGAGGGAGGAGGGGGCAATGGGGGAGGAGGTAACAAACAGTAGACGAAATGTATCCAATGCCTAATGTATGAAACTGTAACTTCTCTGTACATCAGTTTGTCAATAAAATTTTTTTAAAACTTACATCTGCACTGAATATGTTTAGAAAAAAAAAAGCCGGAAGTGGTGCTATGGCTCAAGTGGTAGAATGCTAGCCCTAGCCTTGTGCAAAAAGAAGCCAAGGACAGTGCTCAGGCCCTGAGTTCAAGCCCCAGGATTGGCAAAAAACAAAACAAAATAAAAAAGTTAACCACCAAAAAAGCAAATAACTCAATCAACAGGTGGGCAAGTGAACCAGTTTTCAAATGCAGAAATATAAATGGGCAATAAGTACATGAAAAAAAAAGTGTTTGGCATACTTAGCAACAAAATCAAAACTTCACTGAGATTTTATCTCACTTAAGTGAAACTGTATATCATCAAAAAAAATGTTTGCAAGGATGCTGCTGAGAGGAACCTTTAGACACAATTGGTGGGAATGTAAATGAGTACAGTCATTCTGGAAATCAATAAAGAGAATCCAAAAAAACCTAAAACTAAAAACTCTATATATGATCTAGCTATACAACTTCTGGCTGTGTACCAGAAAGAAAGTCAGTTCACTGTACACATAGAAATACCCACTTACTCATGTTTAACGTGATACTATTCACAATAGGCAGCTTATAGAATGAGCATAAGAACCCATCAGTAGGTGAATGGACATAAAAATGGTGCACGCGCGCGCGCGCACACACACGTATTATTTAGCCATAGAGAAGAATGAGATTCTGTCATTTGTAGAAAAAGGGATAAAACTATTTGTCATGTTAAGTGAGTTGTCATCATGTTAAGTGAAATAAGACAGACTCACAGTGACAACTATCACATTTATTCCCATGTGTGGAATCTAGGAGAAACATCCTGAAAGTAAAAGGGAAATCACTAGGGGTGTGAAGAGAGAAATGTGGCTGGGGGGACTAGATAGGGTATGTATAATTACAGTATACTTTATGCACATAGGAAATGTAATGATATTCCTCATGCAATTTAAGAGTTTAAATAAAAAGGAACCTTTCATAAAAACAGTCTCACTGTTGTCAGGCTGGCTGACTGATCTGCCTGTCTTCTGAGTAGCTGAGACTACAAGCACTCACCACCAAGGAAAAACTTTAGACCACTCAAACAAGTTAAACAATTGCTAAATCTATCTCAGCAAACAAGAGGTGATTCAATGGCTAATTTGTCCTACCAAAGTAGTAGAGGGTAAGAATTTATTGCTTGTCAGGAGCATTCTTCAATCTAACCTGCAAAGCAAGTGAATTTAAAGTAATGTTAGCTTGGTGTTCAACTCCAAAGCCACTTCCATAATTTACATTACACACACACATGCATATACACATGCACACAAACACACACACACACACACACACACACACCTTCCACATACTAAGGTTATTCAATATAAATGTCTTTAAAATGTCTCTTAAGGAACTTTCCAGAATGCTCAGGGAGAGGTTGGAGGAGCGGTGGCTGCCCAAGCTGCGCACAGCTATGTGCTCCTTCCCGCTCCTTCATAGGCTCCAGCTGGCTCACCGGCTAGAAAATGGTAAAAGAAACCACTTACTATGATGTTTTCGGAGTCAAACCCAATGCCACCCAGGAAGAATTGAAAAAGGCTTACAGGAAACTAGCCTTGAAGTACCACCCTGATAAGAATCCAAATGAAGGAAAAAAGTTTAAACAGATTTCTCAAGTTTACGAGGTTCTCCCTGATGCCAAGGAAAGAGAATTATATGACAGAGGAGGAGAACAGGCAATTAAGGAGGGTGGAGCAGGTGGAGGTTTTGGCTCCCCCATGGACATCTTTGATATGTTTTTTGGAGGAAGAGGAAGGATGCAGAGAGAAAGGCGAGGTAAAAATGTTGTGCATCAGCTCTCAGTTACCTTAGAAGATTTATGTAATGGTGCAACAAGAAAACTGGCTCTGCAAAAGAATGTGATTTGTGACAAATGAGAAGGCTGTGGTGGTAAAAGAAGAAAAGGGGGGCAGTGGAGTGCTGTTCCAACTGCCGAGGTACTGGGATGCAAATACGAATTTATCAGACAGGACCTGGAATGGTTCAGAAAATTCAGTCTCTGTGCATGGAGTGCCAGGGCCATGTAGAAAAAATCAGTCCTAAAGATAGATGTAAAAGCTGCAATGGAAGGAAAATAGTTCGAGAGAAGAAGATTCTTGAAATTCATATTGACAAAGGCATGAAAGATGGTCAGAAGATAACATTCCATGGTGAAGGAGACCTAGAACCAGGATAGGAACCTGGAGGTATCATCATTGTATTAGACCAGAAGGACCATGCTGTTTTTACATGACAAGGAGAAGACCTTTTCATGTGTATGGACATACATCTGGTTGAAACATTCTGTGGCTTCCAAAAGCCAATCTTCACTGTTGACAACCGAACCATAGTCATCACTTCTCATCCAGGTCAGATTGTTAAGCACGGAGTTATCAAATGTGTGCAAAATGAAGGCATGCCAATTTATCAACAACCACATGAAAAGGGCCACCTAATCATTGAGTTTAAGGTAAACTTTCCTGAAAACAGCTTCCTCTCTCTTGATACACTCTCTTTGCTGGAAAAACTCCTTCCTGAGAGGAAGGAAGTAGAAGAGACTGATGAAATGGATCAGGTAGAACTTGTGGATTTTAATCCACAGGAAAAATGACGCCATTATAATGGAGAAGCTTACAAAGATGATGAACATCACCCTAGAGGTGGTGTTCAGTGTCAAACCTCATAATGGGGCCAGTGAATAGCACCCACTCCTAGCATTTTAAATGCAGTAGTGACGGAGTGAAGGACTGTAATCATAAATAAGTTCACTACTTCCTATTATTTTTTGTTGTAATATTCAACTATAGTCGTGTTTTAAAAGTTAAATTAAGAATAAACACAAATATAAAAGCTCAAAAAAACTCTCTTAAATGATACCTCGTTATGGAGACTAATTAAATAATGACTAAACCCACTCAATAGTGCCTATCCTTTAGGAAATGCTCATTTGTTACTATACTGGCTCTCCTTGGCCATACTCAGGATGTCCACAAGGAAAAGTTACTTGAATCCTCAGGTTAAAACTTTTCTTTTCCACATGGGTATGGTAGCTCATACTTATGAACCTAGCTATTTAGGAGATGGAAATCAGGAAGATCATGGTTCCAGGCCAGCCCAGGTAAAAGATCATAAGACTATATCTCTACCAAGAAAATAATAGACAAGCATGAACCATCATTTACCATCATTCCAGCTATGAAAGAAGCATCAAACATTGGACAGAGGTCCAAGCTAGCTCCAGGCATAAACACAAAACCTTATTTCAAAATATAATGACATCAAGAATGGTTTGGAATATGGCTCAAGTGGTAGAATATTTGCTTAGCAAGTGGAAGGCCCTGAGTTCAAGCCATAGTACTACAAAAAAAAATCATCTGTTCTTCTTTAGTCTTACTGTCACATCCACACACCTACTATCACTACCACAAACATAAAAATACCTAAGTTTGGAATGTCAATGTAAAAGTCTACTGTTTGGTTTTTGTAGCAAGTAGCAGTTTTAGTTGTAAACTCCCTGCCTTTCATTTTCCAGTAGCCTCTTTAGGCCAAATGCAATTCCCATTCTGTAGTTTCAGAGGCTTCATCATTATGCATGCTTTAGAGGAAAATGCAGAATGCAAACACTTCAATCCAAACACACATTATCAAACCAAAGGGGCACCTTGGGAGGGCGATATCAAACCCTAGATGTCACATCAGTATTTAAGGTGGAAACTTCTTAAAACAAAGAACTTTACCTAACAAAGAACTGTACCTGATATCTCACTTAACTGCTGGTTCTACCTTACCAGTGGTTAAATTTTGACTAAAAGACAAGATTCCTTCAAACACATTTTTTATTTCAAGGAAAGATGCTCTCTACTTATCTAACAGCAATATGACTTTACCCTACCTTTTCTATGACTTGACATTCTTTCTAATCCATGATTATAGCATGTTTATCTCATCATATGATGAAGGATACCAGTAATTCATCCTGTTGTTCACGTTTACAGTGAATTCAGGTGAAATTATAGTAACAGTACAAAAATAAAAACTAAATATCAGCCACAAACTCTCCCTTACCCCATAACCCATGGCATATTAACTTTTTCCTGTTTTATTGTCACAACTAGGTAAATAATACCTCTAAATATTATACTGTAGTGGGGAAACTGAGTCACAGCCAGCTTGGTGTCTGGCCAGGTGCTGGGAGCTGTTGTTTGCACAGCCAACCTGGTTCCTAGCCAGGAGATGGGGGCTGTCCACCCAGCTCCAAGGCCTAGAGGTGAGAAGAGCCATCCTTTCAATTGCAGATGCCTGGCTCAATGGGGAGAGCCAGGTGGGTCCTGCTTTGGGGAATATGTAGATACATTGTGTTGGTTAGCCCCAGAGGAGCTCTGCTCATTGTGCTTTGGTTACATACAATGTTTTGCTGAGGTTTGCTCTCCACCAAACATGTGGCCTTTGTCTTTAAAAACTTGGTGCCAGCTCTGTTTGTGGCTGCAGATTTTTGTAATTGGCATCCCAATAAAGACTCTAAAATTCGACCTCTCAAATGTCGCTTCTCTAGATTTCTCTCCAGACTGGATTTATATCTGACTTAAACTATATTTTACCACACAACAATACTCATTCCTAACTCTGCCTTTACACACTCTGGTTCATAAGTCTTCTTTTCAAAAGTATACCATAGTCTGGTATTTGGTTTGTCACTTTTTCTCTATGCAGCCTTTCACTGTCCTTCACTAAACATTAATCCCTCATTTCCAAATTTCCAAAGCAGTCCTATCCACAGTTTAATATGCAATAGAGTCTCCTGGAGAGTTTGTTAAAACAAAGATTACCTGACCATTTCACCACCACCTCCTCCTTGTTTTCAAATTTATTAATTCTGAAAGGGTCGAGAAGCGCATCCACGGAATGGAGGACACCAAGAGACGTTCTCATGCAAAAGCAAAGGGTTTATTCGAGCAAGCTCGGGCTCACAGCATGACCGTAAACCAGTCAACAACTGAGAGCCCCGAGCTTTTCTGAGGGTGACCTTATATAGGACTCTACTATCCGTTAGGGTAAAGCCCGCGCATTTGTAACCAATAGATTTAAAGTAACACATCGTGGTCTGCACGCAGGCAGCCAATCATTTTACACTGAGTCACATACATTTACCAATCATTTTAAGGAATCCTAATTTGGGCTGGTAAGGGATATGTGCCAAGTTGTATGTGTGCGAGGATTCTTGGAATGTGCAAGTGACCTTTTGGACGGGCTGGCGCCTTTTGTTTGTTCCCCTCAAGGTGGGGTTGGGTGACTGCTTGCAGGCTGCATAGTTCAGATAACTGCAAAGTCCAGATGACAATAGATGGCAGGATGGGGGGTTTGTCCTCGTGTCCCGGAGGGAGAGGGGCTTGGGTAACTTCCTACTCAAGGGGGCTCGTATAGCCTCTTTCAATTCTAGAGTAGGGCCATATAGTTTGCATTTCTAAGAAATTACTACATAATACCATTGATGCTTATTTACAGATTCTACTTTAAAAAAACAATCATTACAAGATTGGTCTTTAGTGTAACTATCACTTGATTATAATGATCATGAATCGTTCTTCAGTTGAGTTGTGAACATATGAGTCAAATAAGAATATGCTGCAAAGAACAGAAAATCCAGCGCCGACTGAAAGCATAGGTATCGGCCATCCCAGAGCCCCATGAGGAGATAATCACAGGCAGGAGAAGAAGGTTCATAAGGAGGTTTTATTAGTGGGGCCATAGTTCCCACGGGAGAGGGAACTGCATGGCACCTGCACCTTATCCAGGTGGCAGCTTTTCTCTCTGGGGGTAAAGTTAGGTAGTGAGTAGGAGTGGCTCATTAGGTATGGGTGGATCTGGGGGCTAGTGGGAGGAGCTGAGGACCTGAGGCTAGGGAAATGCTAACACCGACTACATTAAACAAAACAGGAATTGATTTTCTCACTTACATAGAACCTTAAGATATTGGCTGATCTAGTGACTCCGTGACATCTTGGAGAACTCAATATCCTTATACCTTTCTGTTCTGCCATGTTTAGTATCAGCTTCATTCTAAGACAGAACCTCTCTGGGCAATTAACATAGCTGCCAGCTACAATCAAGACTACATGTGTTCTTATTAACATCCAGAGGGACACAAAGAAATTCTTACTGGCATTTTAAGCAAGATTACTAAAATTCATTCTGACTGGGTGGTCTGATGCATGTAGCCATTAAGAAGAAGGGTAAATACCAAAACAAAGCTGAGAATCAATTTGGAGAGTGGATTCAGGAAGCTCACACTACAAAAACCTACCAATTCAACCCCCCCAAAAATGTATGAAATTAAGTTAGGTATTGATTATATCATCTGTATCTTTATATGACACAGGGAGTACTCAATAAATGCCAGATGCTTCTTTGGTTTTATTTTTTTTCCCTGAATTGATTTAAACCTCGCTTTACAAGGCAGACTAGAAATATTAATTAGAGCTTTCTTTATTTTCTATATACATTCAAGTAACCAAGTACCAGTTCAGATTTTCTTTTTAATACTACATGAATAATTCTTGTTTGTAGATTATTGCTAGAAATTTTCTTTAAAATTAGTTTTGGGGTAAGAATGTTGAAATGGGGGGGCATTGATCAAGATGCACTGTATTCATAAACTGCTTTGTTAAATGGTAACCCTTTGTACAACTACTTAATGATAATAAAAATATAAAAATAATTTAGGTAGCTGGACACAGGTGGCTCACATCTGTAACCCTAGCTACTCGGGAGGCTGAGATCCGAGGTTCGAGGTTCAAAGCCAGTCCAGGCACAGGAAAGTCCTTGAGACTCTTATGTCCAATTAATCACCAGAAGACCAGAAGTGGCACTGTAGCTCAAGTGGTAGAGCACTAGCCTTGTGCTGAAGAGCTCAAGGACAGTGCCCAGGCTCAGAGTTCTAGCTACACGACCGACCAAAAAAATAGTTCATGTAAATTTTTTATGAAAAGCTAGTTCTTCTGCTTCAACCAAAGGTCTGAGGAATAAATATTGAAATACTCCCAAGACACCTTATTCCCATATACCAATCATAATTGTTAGAAGCCATTATTTAATATTTAAAGTCAAAACATCCATCAGTTTGTAACTTTTACTTATAGGTCCTAATTCTATTATTATAAGCTGTAGCACATAAAGCTTTCTTGGGTACTCACCATATCCTGGATAATATATTTGAGGTTTTCTCATCTACTAGAAACTAATAAGATGTATACTACTTCAAAGGATAAACATTTGAGAAAACTTGATGCATTGATATATTGGTTTCCTAGGCTGTTGAAACAAAAATACTACAAGCCTGGTAGCTTAGAACCACAGAAATGTGTTTTCTCACAGTCTTAAATGCCTGAAGTATTGACAAGGCCACACGCCTTCTAGAGACTCTAGAGAAGAATATTTCTTTGGCTCTTCCTAGCTTCTGGTCTTTGCCAGCAATACTTGACAAGCCTGGTACCCATATCATTCCACATGGTCACCATTATAACGTTGCTCATATTTCTTCTCTGTGTTCAAAATCATCTTTCCTTTTTCTTATATAGATTTCAATAACTGTGGGCAAGGAGTTGAGTTCAGTGGTAAAATATTTGTTGAGTATACACAAGACACTAGATTCTGTCTTTATAGCAAGAAAAAATTTAAATATATCAGTTATTGGATTGAAATCCATAATAATCAACTATGATATCATCTTGACTTTATTTACATCTATAAAAACTATATTCCAAAATATTCTATCAGTAATAGGTACTAAGGGTTAGGCCATAAACATCTCTTGTAGGGGACCACAGACAAACATATTACAGCTGTATAAGGTATCAATCCTTTATAAACTATACTGTATGATAAAAATGTTTTACAGCTTAAAATTCAGAAGCCAAAATTGAAATGAGTAGAGGTTAACATTACCTCACATGACTATACTACAAAAACAAAGGAAATTCTTCACATTTTTCCAGTTATAAGTAATTAAAATATTAATGAATATTTACTGTATATGTATTACATTGCCATGTGCAGGTAAGATTAAAGTTATAGACCCTTCTGGGTATATATCCACAGGAAACAAAAACACCATATCAAAGATAACTTGTCATCCCATATTAACTACACCAAGATACAGAATCAACAGAGTTCGTCAATGGATAAATAGGTACATTATGATACACAACCTCTTTGCCATATATATGAGGAAATGTAAGTCAAAATAATAGAAGCATTTAAATACTCATTTATCACAGTATAACTCACAATAACTAAGCTATGGAAATAGCCTAGATGCCCTAAAACTGATGAATGGGTTAAGAAAATTTGGTATGTGTATACAATAGACTATTATTCTACCATAAAGAAGAATGAAACAATGTTGTTTTCAGGTAAATGACAGAACTGAAGAACATTATGTTGAGCAAGATAAGTCAAGATCAAAGAGCCAAATAGTACACATTTTCATTCATTCACAAAAACTAGACCTAAAGGATAAGCATGCATAAGTACAGAGAGGTTAGACAGACAGACAATGATTTTGATTGTAATTATAACTGTAGGAATGTCTGAGAGGATTAGAGAGGAACAAAGAAAAGAGGATGTTAGAGCATAAGCATTGCTTTGAATAGAGATGGCAAAGCTGTTCAATTACAGAAGGAATGGGGAAAATGAGAGTAAATGAGAGGGTCAATCTGATTAAATACTATATTTGCATATGTCAAATACCCATCTTAATACTTATCATAACCCCCCCCCCAATAATGATAGGAATATAAAACAAATCCTATCCAGGGTGGGATTACTAGTAAGAGGGGACATGGCAAAGAGAAAAGGCAAAGAAGGATGAATGATGGATATGATCAAAATATTTTGTGTACATGTGTAAAAATGGAACAATGAGACTTGTTGAGATTTGCTGGGAAGGGAAGAAAGGATGATGAAGAGTGGATGGGGAAAGTCTGATCCAGGAACATTGTATGTATGTACGAGCATGCTAAAATAAAATCTTGTACATATGATTGTAAAAATTGAAGGGAAAACAGAGTGTGAGGGAAGGAGTTTACTCTAACCCCTCTGTACATAATGTTTATAATAACAATAAAAGTTTTTAATGTAGAAATTGCCTGGTGCCAGTGGCTCACACCTATAATCCTAGCTACTCAAGTGACCTGAAAATTACCAGTCAAGAAAGGCCATGAGACTCATCTCCAACTAAACACAAAAAGCCAAAAGTGGAGCTGTGACTCAAGTGTAGAGCACTAGCCTTGAGAAGAAAAGCTCAGGGACAGTGCCAAGGCCTAGAGTTCAAGGCCCAGGACAAGAAAAAAAAAAAAGAATATATAAACCAAAAGCATAAGAAACAACAACAAAAATAATGTTAACCCTGAGATTCATCACATACTGGGCTGACAGTCATGTCAGTAACATTAAGCAGGAATTTTTTTTCTGAACTCTAAAGTACCTGATTCCAATGTTTAAGAAGACAAATACTAATTACACTTATTTGACCATTGCACATTGTATACATGCATCGAGTTATAACACTGTACCCCATAAATATACACAAAGGTGTCAGTTTAGTATTTTAAGAATGCTGATTTCACTCAGAATTGGAGCACTTTCCTAGCATGCACAAAGCCCTACCTTTATTCCTTACCACCATAAAATGTTAAAAATAAAGCATACTTGGAAGCCTCCATAGGTGCCATTTACTAACCTTCATCCCTCCAGCCAATATTCCACCAACCTAAAATATCTTTATATAGAATATAGCCAATAATAATCAAGAACTTCATAAAGACAAATTGTTCAACAGAAAAATGGTTGAATGATTCTCAAGTATTTGATGAAAGAAGAATTATAAATAGCTCACAAAACATATGATGTAGCCAGGTGTCAGTAGCTCCTATCTGTAATACTAGCAACTCAAGAAGCTGATAACTAGAGGATCACAGTTCAAAGCCAGCCCAGGGAGAATATCCTGTGAGATCCTATGTCCAATTAACTAGAAAAAGGCAGGACTGAGACATAACTCAATTGGTAGTGTATTAGACATAAGCAAGATCTTAAGGCCCTGAATTAAAGCCCCAGTATACAAAACACACACACACACACACACACACACACACACACACACACACACACGAAAAACATAACAAGCTGTTCGACATCATTTGTAATCAAGAAAATAAAAACAATATGTTTACAAGTAATGAACGGGTCATCAATTAAAAGCCTATAATTAGAATTATTAGTGAAGATGTGAAACATTAGAAACTTTAATATGCTGTTGATAATGTGGGCATTTGGGGGAAAATGAGTATATTCATTTGTCGTGTTTGCTTAGTTTTAATCCTGTTGTTATCTTCTGTACATATATGCTCAAATATCAGCAGCCTTTGCCTAGAGATAATTAATTCAAAAGAAAGATAACAGTTTCAAAATGATATTACAGGTCGGATGTTAAAAAACTAGTATCTATCTATATTCAGCTTTTTAGGAACTCATCAATAGTGAAATGGGTAGAGGAATTTTTCTCTGAGCCTCTGCCCCTGGTTCTTATAATAATTTCTAACATTCAAGAGGGTCCGTCTCTCATATTTCCTACCCATCTACTTAAGCTAATCACTTTCTTTTACATTCTCTCTAATTAAATGTCCTATCTGTATATATTATTTTTCTTTTATAAAGATGTCAGAAAGTGTGAGAAATTGTCATTATCCCATTGCTGAAGTGTCTCAAAATCTGTAACATCAATCATAGGGTATTGTTGCAAAAAATACTCTATTATATGTTGCAGTATTTCCAGTGTGTAAATAAATACCACCAAAATGTTCTTATGGCTTTCAATTTATTTTCCTTTTCTCTGTAGTTTCTTTAATTTGGAGCAAAATCCCTGCTGACTCTGTCTTTTTATTTGGCAGTCAACTTTGAATATGCCTAGAAGCCTCATCAGACATAGATCAACTGTTTAATGAGAGCAATTTCCTGCTCTGACCTACCCTTTAATTATTTTTATCATATATTGGCATATTTGCCCAGTAGTCCATCATTTCTTTTGCAGCTTTATTGTAAATTAGAATACAATCACTTATTCTGGACAATAGTAAGGAAGCTATGCTGAAGAAGGTACACCTCACTTTACATTAACACATAGGATCCTAAAAGGTGTGTTCAAATTGATGTTCTATACAACTATATGTACCATCCTCATGAATTCCCAGGCCAACCAGTTGTTCCTGTGAGTTTGGCCATGTCTGTCATGAGGTGTGGGTGACAGGGATACTGGATTGGACTTGAGGGTAAGAGGGGCCCTGACATCATTGAGTTATCCCCCTTCCCCCTCCAGCCCCACACATCATTTCCCTCAACTCGTGCAGTCAGTTCCATGGATTTCCTCAATGTGGTTTAAACATTATACTACGTGTACTGAAATATCACATGGTACAAATATGTACAATTTCCATGTTGTTGTTTTTTTTGTTGTTGTTGTTTGGCCGGTCCTGGGCCTTGGACTCAGGGCCTGAGCACTGTCCCTGGCTTCTTTTTGCTCAAGGCTAGCACTCTGCCACTTGAGCCACAGCGCCACTTCTGGCCATTTTCTGTATACGTGGTGCTGGGGAATTGAACCTAGGGCTTCATGTATGGGAGACAAGCACTCTTGCCACTAGGCCATATCCCCAGCCCCCAATTTCCATGTTTTTAATGTATTCGTTTAAAATTAAATTTAAGAAGTGGCAAACAAGAACACACTAAAGCCACCAGCACAACTATGTTCATAGCAGCACAATTTGTCTGTTTGTTTGTTTGTTTGTTTTGTTTGTTTTGTTTTTGTTTTTGCCAGTCCTGGGCCTTGGACTCAGGGCCTGAGCACTGTCCCTGGCTTCTTTTTGCTCAAGGCTAGCACAGCGCCTCTTCTGGTCATTTTCTATATATGTGGTGGTGGGGAATCGAACTCAGGGCTTCATGTATACGAGGCGAACACTTTACCACTAGGCCATATTCCCAGCCCAGCACAATTTGTCATAGCTAGAATATGGAATGAACCCAGATGCCCCTCGGTAGACGAATGGATCAGGAAAATGTGGTACATATACACAATGGAATTTTATGCCTGTATCAGAAAGAATGACATTGCCCCATTTGTAAGGAAATAGAAGGACTTGGAAAAAAATTATACTAAGTGAAGTGAGCCAGACCCAAAGAAACATGGACTCTTTGGTCTCCCTCATAGGGAATAATTAGCACAGGTTTAGGCAAGTCACAGCAGAGGATCACAAGAGCCCAATAGCTATACCCTTATGAATGCATAAGATGATGCTAAGTGAAATGAACTCAATGTTATGGAAACGATTGTTATATCACTGTTGTAACTATTTTAACATGTTATGTGTAACCATAGCTTCTATTATTGATGATCTTCTTGTATCTGCTTCCTGTGGTTGTACCTACACTATCTCTGTATCTTATCTGAGTACATTGGAAACCGGGTATACTGGTATTAGAACTAGGAAACTGAAAGGGAATACCAAAATCGAGAGACACAGGGTAAAAAAGACAAACGACTACAAAAGCAATACTTGCAAAACTGTTTGGTGTAAATGAACTGAACAACTCATGAGGGGTAAGGGAAAAGGGAAGGGGGAGGAGGAATGAAGGAGGAGGTAACAAACAGTACAAGAAATGTATCCAATGCCTAATGTATGAAACTGTAACCTCTCTATACATCAGTTTGACAATGAAAATTTTTTAAAAAAAGAAATCATTTCCAAGAATTATACATGCCCTCTGTACTCAAAAAAAAAGAAGTGGCAAAAGAACTACTGCATGTATTATATTCCATGCAAGTGTATTAACATTGAAAGAAAATACAGCAGCTTAGTACAGAATTTGGCACACATGCCTGCCATTTCTTATTGGTATTTTAGTTTTACTCAAAGACCTCAGAGGAGGAAAGAAACACAAATAATTTAAATAATGAAAGGTACTATTTTGAGGCCCTTTGTGGTCTAAGTGTATGTATACTTGTAATTCCAATACTTGGAAGGCTGAGGCAGCAGAATGAGGCAGCAGAATAGTTTGGGGTCAATATGGGCTTGTTTAACTATATAATTTTTGTCAAAACAAGCAATTTCTGAAATAAAATTGTATTCACAAAGTTTTAAAGCAAATCACAAAAACTTTTAAAAAAATACCGTGTTTTCCATAGTACTTAGAACCCTGCCTATTCACAGTTGCAGAATAAAGTCTTCTGTTAGGGCTATTTCAGCAGAGAAGTCTAAGAAGCCAGATGTATAGTGTGAATGACAAAAGCCTACCAGTCTCTATCTGAAGATTTCCATTTATAGATGTGCTTTCAGTCCAGAAGTACAGAATCCATTCAAAAAGCCTACTAGACACTATGAAAGGTTCACCTATGAGTGTGGGTGGAAGGAGGAATTTCATTCACAAAATTTCATTAATGTGAATAATGAAATAAATAAATAACGTGTGCTAATAGAAGTGACTAATATTTAATTTAAATATTAACAGCAAGTTGGCTACTTTACCTGCCTACAACTCATTCCTTCAGGTCCTAAGTCAACATTCACTCTCCCCCATTTCCTGTATGGTGTTACATACACACACACATACACACACACACACACACACACACACACACACACATACACACACAGAAAGAGAGAGAGAGATAAAGAGAAAAGAGAGAGAGGGAGAGAGAGAATTAAAGATTAATTTGGGGGGAAATATAAGAGCAGCCTCAATAACCTCAATATTGAAGATTTTAATATATTACATATTTGCTGTTCCTATGCCTGGATCCCTCACTGGAAAGGAATAGATAAAAAGTCAAAGCTGGGATAATTTGGTTGCAACTCTGCCTTCTAGGCTACATAAGTAGGGTACACACCTCAGGACTGCTAGATGGTTTACTTCTGTTCCCATGGTGTATTGCAGGCAAAGCAGAGAAGAGCCAACTCATGGAAATGACTGAAGTAGGAGTAAGCAACATTAAAAAATCAGCAAAGATTATTGGTATGTTAAGATAAATACCTTAGGTGTGAAAGATGGTATACCAATATATTTATTTATATCTGTAAAAAATGTAATTTACCAATCGAAATTTATTGGCTGATGATTTCATGTATGTATATATTCTTCTATGATTGTGATGTTTTACTTGAAAACATCATCTGTAGCAATCTTGTGAAGTGAACTGGGAAATGTAAGTGAAGTCTTTCTTCTTGTGTTGCACTGGTCAAAGTGTAAGACAAAGTATCCATCTTAGTTTATAAACACATAAGTAAATACATTTGGTGGTATGTAATTATACACAACTCTATTAACTGAAATACAACATATTCAGGGGAGAACTCACACCATGTACTTCCTTCAAAAGGCAAAGAAATCAAAGTTCAACAAGGAAATAGGTACTTGAAAGGGGTGGGGTAAGGGAAAAGAGAAAGGAATAGATGAAAGAAGAGGAGGAGGGACGATGCAGTCAAGGATTCAATGTACATCCTACAAAATTTTTAAAAATTAAAAATTAGGGAATGCATGGAAAGGAGTGGGTAAAAATGTGGAAAGAGATGACAATGATCGAGCTATATTGTATTCATAAACTGCTTTGTTGAATGACAACTCTTCTGTACACTTAAGCTAATAAAGCTACACTTAGCTTTTTAGTTAATAAGCTAACAATTTGGAAGTACATATCAATCACTTCCATATGAGGGCTCAAAGCCCTATCTCTTGTACCTAATTTTAAGATATTCATTTTCTGTAATATTTCCCAACAACTGAAATCACTTTATAATCAATCATGGTACGAACCTTATTCCAACAAAACAATATATAATATCACTACATGCTTTGCAACATGTTCCACATGACCTACACTAGCTACATTAGCTTCATAAAAATATTTGTGTTCCTTAACCAAAGTTGTCCATGGATTCACTATTACTTCCTCCAGTGAGCCAGAAAAATTTTATATTCCAAAACAGAATAGATAACAATAACATAGCTGCTTCTCTTGAAGATGAATCAAATCCAGATGCTTCAAATCCACTACCTCTTTGCTTTATACTTTCTCACCTTCATCTTGAGTATCTACTAGTGGTATTGAACTTCCACAGGATCATTCTGCATTCTATCTCTTCCACCACCAATAACCCTTGTAATAGCAGGATGTCCAGAATGCTAGTATTTCTCACTAGCTTCATCACCAAGCTTCAAGTTGACCAATGGTTCTGTGCTCTCCATAGACATTTTATTGTCCAGGTATTTCTCTAGGGTCTGCTTCATTCAATACGGTGTCAATCTGTAAGTCCATGTTTCTCACTGTTAATGATCCTGTTTAACCCAGTTGATTAAAGACCAAAATACTCAGAACTCTCTATTTATAAACTATAGGAAGTGATTAATGGGATATATCTTGCACTCATGAGTGCAGTCTACCTACTCAAATCCACTTCTTGGACTACATCATCTAGAATACCCATGATCTATACATAGTACTTTGGTCAGAAGATATTATGAAAGGAGAAAAATACATATTGTTGACTTTCTAATTAACCTTTAAACTGTTTGAGAAAAAATTCAACTCTTTAAGAAATGACTATTATCTCTTAAAATTATTTTAAACCTTAAGTTTAGAAATAATTTCAAGTACTTTACAGAGAAGTGGCTCAGTAAAATATAACTATAGTTTAACAGCTTTCTTCTCTGGTGAGATAAATTGAATCAAAAGTGATCATTTGCAATATTTCTTCCAGGAAAAAATGTTGCCATTCTGCTTTCAAAAGTATTCTTTTCTGAAACATATGCCAGTGGCTCCTGACTACAATCCTAGATACTCAGGAGGCAAGATCTGAAGATTGTAGTTCAAAGACAGCACAGGCAGGAAATTCCAGGAGACACTTCCAACTTACTACCACAGAATGGAAGTGATCTATGGCTCAAATGGTAGAGTGCTAGCCTTGAGCACAGAAGCCATGAGTTCAAGCCCCAGGACACCTTTGTATACGGATGTCTCCATGTAACTGAAAGCATCTTTGTTTCTAAGTCTAAACTGTGCTTTCTTACTATAGCTAAAGCTTCATCTGAGCCCTGCTGTGGATTCTAGAACCCATATATATATTTGAACTACCTACCTCTGGCCCAAATCTATCAAAACAGGGGCTGGGGATATGGCCTAGTGGCAAGAGAGCTTGCCTCATATACATGAGGCCCTGGGTTCGATTCCCCAGCACCACATATACAGAAAATGGCCAGAAGTGGCGCTGTGGCTCAAGTGGCAGAGTGCTAGCCTTGAGCAAAAGGAAGCCAGGGACAGTGCTCAGGCCCTGAGTCCAAGGCCCAGGACTGGCCAAAAAAAAAAAATAATAATAATCTATCAAAACAAATAGTAAGTCCCTGTTGCTACTCTAATTCTAACCTTTTGCCCAGTTTATATATCAGGACACTACCCCTTCCTTTAGCATCTTCATCTCATATTCAAGATCCATTTACCAAGGCCTTTTTTTGGTGATGCATAAATCCCTATCTGGGCAATTTATTACCTAAGGGCATATATAATGTCTATAAGTCTATAAGTAAATACACTGGATGTTTAAAAAATACACTTGGACATGATACATTATACAGGTCTCTAGACATTCACACAGTGAGACCAAAGGAGGATATTCATAAGAGTGGCTCATAATGACTCAGTAGCTATGTGCATATAATCATATAAAACAATATTTTTTAATGAACTCTAAGAAATAGAAATGAGATTTTGTTGTTGTTGTTGCTGTCTTTATTTCCCTTTCCTTTTATCTTATTTGTTAGTTTGTCTTTGAAAGGAGGTAAGGGGACACAGAAAAGCTGTGAAAAAGGATGAATAGATACAGCAGAAGTATTCACTAGGCACCATGTGGAAAATGATCTATACAACTTGTAGATGGAGACCAGAGGGAAAAACTCAGAGAGAGGAGGAGAAGGAGTGACATGGTTCAAAAGGAAATGTACTCATTATCTGACATGTAACTGTAACCCCTCTATACATCACCTCTACAATAACAAAAAATATATTTTTTGAAACTTTCTGGTGCAGGGACAGCTGGTTTCCAAGTCCCACTGACCACTCGCCTCAGTAACCTTTACTTTTTATTTGTTAAATGAACTATTTACCATTGTGAAAAAAAACTCCCCCTTTTAAGTTCATTTCCTCAGCTTCTCTTAAAATAAATATTATCTTTAAGTAGTTGTAAAAAAGGAGTTGCCATTCAACAAAGTAGTTTATGAATATATTGGGTCTTGATCTCATCCACCCCACCTAACCTCACCCCTTTCCTCACTTTTTTTTTAATCTTGTAGTATCTGTGTTAAATTTTTTGCCATTTAACAAATGCATCTTGATCTGTGTCATCCCTTCAATATTTTCACCCCCATTCAACTACCTTGTTCCTTATTTTTCTTAATTTTATAACTTCTCTTTTTAATCTGTAATTTAATCTTTAAGAATCATGAGTTTACCTTTATAAAGGATACAGAACCAGCATACAAAATCAGTAGGTCTTCAACATACCAAAAATGAACGTACTGAAAAAAAAATCAGGAAAAATTCATGATACCCTCAGAATAAGTGTAACTAGTAAGGTGAAAGATTTCTATAATGAAAACTATAAAATCTTGAAGACACTGAAGAAGACATTACAGAGAATTAGAAAATTAGATTTATTAAAAAACAATAACAGAAAGAAAAAATTGTAAATCTAAAGAAAAAAATTAAATTTCCCAGTAAATAAAAGTGGAGAATTTTTCTCTTTCAGGGACTTCTTGAGAAAACTTGAGATTGTAATATTTAAATAAACTTCTTGCCAGTTTTCGTATCTCAAGAACATCATTATTAGTGACCAGAGAGACATTCCTTTAAAAAGTAAAATTTGATACAACTTCCTGTTTATCTGGTTTCTTTTGATTGGTGTGTTTTTAAATTATTGTATGTTATTACATAAATCTGTAGTCTTGCTTTTTAGGGAGTAGTATTATATTGTATTAGTGTACCACATCTTTTTGTTCATTTCAATGTTGATAAACATTTTGGTTGATTTGTAAATTGGTACTATAATTTAAAAAACTGATTATGGACATTTATGTGTAAGTTCTTTCTCATTCATATGTCTCCTTTTACTTAGAATATTTAAAAAATGTTAGATCCCTGAAATTCCTGGGAATATTATAAGGGTATAAATCTTTATTTATTTTTAAAGTGCCAAACTAGTTTCAAAGAGTGGAATTAGCATTTTACCTACACACCAGCAAGGTAAAAGACATAATTTTATATCATCCCAAAACTTGACGTTGTTAGTACTTTTTATTTTAGTCACTATAGGAAGTATGGAGCTATATTTCAAGCCATATGCAGTGGTTCATACTTGTAATCCAGCTACTCAGATAGGTATATTTTGAGGCTGGCTAGGACAAAAGTTAGCAAGACCCTCTACCTCAACAAATGAAATAGGGTGTGGTGGCACTCGCCTATGGTTTCAGCTGTATAGGAGGCATAGACTGATTTTCATACATGAACACACAGTATTTCAATATAATTGTCTTCTTATTAAAAGGTAAGAGTCGGGCTGGGGATATGGCCTAGCGGCAAGAGAGCTTGCCTCATATACATGAGGCCCTGGGTTCAATTCCCCAGCACCACATATACAGAAAACGGCCAGAAGTGGTGCTGTGGCTCAAGTGGCAGAGTGCTAGCCTTGAGCAAAAGGAAGCCAGGGACAGTTCTCAGGCCCTGAGTCCAAGGCCCAGGACTGGCCAAAAAAACAAAAATAAAAATAAAAATAAAATAAAAGGTAAGAGTCACCAGGTGCTCATGGTTCACACCTGTAATCTTGGCCACCAGGAAGCTGAGATCTGAGGATCACAGTTTGAAGCCACCCTGGGAAGGAAAACCCTTGAGACTATTATCTTCAATTAACTACCCAAAGTACCAGAAGTGTAGGTATGGATGTGGATCAAGTGGTAGAACATGAGCCTTGAGCAAAAAGGCTCAGAGCACCCAAACCCTGAGTTTAAGCCCTAGGACAGGCACAGACAAAAATACAAGAATTCTCCATATGTTATGAATAAAGTTGCTTCATCCAATGTATATAGTTTCTTCGGTTTTCAAAAGAGAAACTTTTCTCTCTTTTTATTTTTAGAACAAGACAATAAAGAGTTTTTCCTCTGGTTGATTCTTTTAAGAACCTGTAACTTTAGTTTTGTTTACTTCTACAATAAATTTGAAGTAAGTTTAGAATATGGCGTGTTCATAGCCAGTGTTCATTTTTTCCATGTAGCTATCCAATTATTCCATTCATATATGTTATAAAGGCAGCCCTTTCCCCAGTGAATTACTGTGGTAACTTAGTCAAATATTAAGCACATATTTATAGGTATGTTTCTTTTTTAATGTTCTATTATCTTTATGTAATTATACAAAGGAAATGCCATTTGTTATAGGTCTATGTCTATACTCTACTTTATTGTATTTTTTAGGCAATGTATGCCTAAAGATAAGGACTATTACCAATGTCATCCTGGTAGATGTTCACCAACAGGCTCTTTGGGGGCACAGGTATAAACAAACAAGGAAACAACTTTAATTTATAGCATTTGTTGATTACCAAAATATTCATTCTCCAAGTATCATCAATATCAAGGTAACTGGCACTGCAATTCCAGCTACTTAGACTCCTCAAATTACAATCTCATATTCTCCCCAATTAAGGTGTGGATAGTACCTCCAGGTAAAAAGCTGATGTGTTAATAGGGAGCACTTCAATTGTTCTTTGACTCTCTGAGATATCAGTTCAAAGTATAATAAACAATAATTTCATATATTATGGCCAATTCTCTAAGTAGTTAACAGCAAGGAGACAAGTCTGCCAATTATTCCATCACATTAAAAGTACCTCCCAGACTGGGAGTGTAGCTCACTGACAGCATGCGTACTATGCTTCAGGTCCTGGGCTCAACACCTGGCAGCCCCTCCCCCATATATACAAAAAGACACACAAAAATATGGTTGTAACTGATTATTTGGTCTTGGGCCATAGTTCAGTGGTAGAGTACTTACTTGTCACACACAAAGGCCTATATTTGATCCTCGGCACTGTAATAAAGAAAAAAATCCCAATTGACATTAAATGACTCACTGTAAAATATAAACATATTTACATATCAGTATATATTTTGAAATGTCGCATAAAGTTTCATATGTTGAAACCTGGTTCCCAGATGGTAGTAGTATTGAGAAAATGGTAGGAACTCTAGAACGTGAGGCCTTGTTCATTAGGTCATTCTATGGGTATGCCCTTGAAGGGTATATTGGGATCCAAGTCCTTCTCCCTCTTTTCTTTCTTAGTTGTCATGATGTGAGCTACTTTGCTTCACCATGTACTTCCTGCTCTGATGTTTTTCCTTTCCACAGGCCCATAATAAGAGTGCCTCTGAAACCATGAACAACAAAAAAAAGTCTCCCTTTTAAGTTCATTTTCTCAGCTGAGCAACACAGCTGACCAACACATCACCATATATTAGAGGGTAGATTCTAGCATGAAACTCAGAAGTCAAAACAAATGATTTGCAAAGCCAAGGCTGGTGACACACATCTGTAATCTCACTTACTTGGGAAGCAGAAGTAGAGCAATCATGGTTCAAAGAAGGCTGGGAAAGTAGACTATATCTCAAAAACATCTGGGGCTGGGCGTCAGGTGGCTCACACTTGTAATTCTAGCTACTCAGGAGGCTGAGATCTGAAGATCACATTTCAAAGCCAGCCCAGGCAGGAAAGTCTGTGAAACTCTCATCTACAATTAACGACCAGAAAACCAGAAGTGGCACTGTGGCTCAAAGTGTCCCTGAGTTCAAGCCCCACGACTGACGAAAATAAAAATCTGGGCATGGACTACATCTGTAGTCCCAGCTACTTGGAGGTACAAGGTTTGATATCTAAAGCCAACCTGTATGGAAAAATAGGAAACCCTCACTGAAAAAACAAATTAAAATATAAACAAAAGGTTTCAGAGCATGGCCTAAGTGGTAAAATACTTCTCTAGCAAGCACAAGTCCCCTAAGTTCAATGCCTCATACTACCAAAAAGTAATTTGTAGGAAAGAAAATACAAAACAAAGAAAAACTTTTAAAACTATTAATAAAATCTAGTAATAGTTTTAATAGCTCACTATTAATTAATATTTAATAGTTTAATATTAATTAATAACTCTAATAGAGTTAAAAGGAGATTGTTATACTCCTGAAATAAGAAAACTACTGTAAAACAAGGAAAATCAGAAAATAAGAAAAAAGGCCTTAGAAATTAAATATCTATGTACATACAAATATGTTTACATAAACTAGGAAACAGTTGAAGAAAACCCTCCTAGAAATCACAGCAGTAGGAGAAATGAGGGCACTCAACAGTCAATTAACAGTGCTTGCAGGGAAGAGAGGTAATATAGGAAGCTAAAGAAAGAATGAGCAGAATGTAGAAAAATTCAAATAAAAAGCATATGAGACCATCTAGATTGTGAAAGAGAATGAAAGAACTTCTTGACAGTGACCCTAGAAGGTAAAGGAGGAAGAATGCCTTGAATATTCTGAACTAAAATTTGACCCAGAACCTTATGCTTCATGTCAAACATGAAGACAAACTAAAGACATTTCCAGAAAATGCAAGGTCTCAAGGAATAATGGGCTGATTCCACAAGAAACTCGGGAATAAACCAATAAACATGATACCATAGGACACTGAAAACAAAATCAGTAGAAGAAAAACCAAGCTTCTCAATGATGATAAAGGACAACTTCAAAATGTTGACTGCTCAGCAGAGAGTCCAGATTGAACTAAGCTGAGGAGGAGCTTTGAAAATATTCTTGAGGAAAAAAAAATACAACTGATATGTTACCTTCTTGCCTTCCTATATTAAGGGCTTACAGCTCCAGTAAAATTCTAATAGGTACATAGAAAACTAAACTAAATATAAGCCCAATTTTAATTCCAAAGAACAATTTGTAAAGAAGAAAACAATAATATATACAATAGATCACAATATTCTCATAGCCATAATATGAAATACTAAATATTGGTTAGCCATGTATTGGGGAACAGGATAAGTTGTGTCAGTGTGAAGGAAAAGAGACTTTGATAATTAATTTTATATAAAAAAATATGAAAGTAGGTAATGTGTAAAAGTTAGGGAAAGTAATAAAACATGTTTTGAAATATAAAGATAATATGAGAAAAACTATGAGGAGTAGAAATCAGAGATCACAAGGGCAGATGACAGGGGCAGATAGAATGCTTTTATATAAATGCCGTATAATGTATATGAACCTTTTAAATTCTCATATTGCTTTCATAAAATATTAAAGAATATATCCCTGGCAGTATTTCAAACTTTACAATGGTTTCAGTACTTTAAAAATGAGAAAAATCAAGGTAATGAGATTTATTTTACCTAGATTAAATTCTTTTCTAGTGTTCCATGCTCAACACTTACTAAAACCCTTCTGGTGATAGACCTTTGATCTAACTGAGTTCTTGAGAAAAACAAACATAACATTTCAATTCAGTATCATGAGAAATCAAATGTCCTTTCCCAAGAAAAGAGGAGGATACTAAATCCTATTACTATTTATATTTATGAAGATACGCCAAGGTCATCAAGTTTCATTAAGGAAAAATGAGTATCATTTCCCTGATTAAAAGCACTTAGTTTGGAACACTACTTGATCATGTGCTTACTTGTTTGGGAGGGAGGGATACAAATAAATTAGGGAGTGATATATCTCTGTATTTCAAAAAAGGCAAAGGAATTTGGAACTAAATTTCTCCATAAACACTATTTTCGATTGAAGAAAAGTTAGAAAAAGCAAGAAGAACACTTTACCAAACTAAAATTATCACATAAAACTCCCCACAGAAGTTTGGCTCTAAACTGTTAACAAAAGGATTTTTTCATCCTTAATCATCACATGCATACTTCCAGCTTCAGAGTACAGGACCATTGGGACAATTAAAAACTCAAACCTTCACATAAAAGCAGTAGTGTGGCTGGTGTCAGGATATTTTGGTGTATTGTAGTTGATAGACTATAAATAGTATGTAAAACATCTATGTAAATGTTTCAAATTAAAATTATTTACCCCATCAATATACACAATTGTTAGTTTTCAATTAAAGAGAAATCGAGTTGATAAATGAATATTTACATATGTATCTTAAAAACTCTCGAATTGATTTTTGGCTAGTTAACTCTACTTCTATGCTCAGGGCCTTCACTACATTATTTATTCCTGAATTTTTCATGGCAATTGCCTCACCCATCTTATAAATACACATAAATACACAGCTATTTCCATACTTTGTAGTGAACTGTTTTGCCTAGTACACTGTGAACATGGCCCTAGATTCTGCAACTGGACCTGTGTCTGCTGTAACTCAATTATGTCAGCCTCTTTGCAGATCTCTTTCCCAAGTCTGCCTCTTAGCTGGACATGGTGATGCATTCCTACAATCTTAGCACTCAGGAGGCTGAACCAGGAAGACTGTGAGTTTGACACAACCCTAAGCTACATAGTGAAACATTGTCTTAAAACAATAATAAAACTCCAAGTTTGCCTCTTCTCATTCTTATATATACGACCTCAGTAGTGACCGCTAGATTAACACAGACTATATCTACCAGCATTTCAAACTCTCAAAAAGAGTAAATTCCCTATCACTTTTTTATGTGTAAATTCACTAGCGAAGAGTTACATTTAGTTTGGTCTTCCCTCTAGGAATGTAAATAGCTATTTGATTCAATTTAGGCAAATGCAATTATAGCACTAATACTAAAACCCAGATTATCATGGGATTTGTCCTTCAACTGTAATGATTTTTTTTCTGACTTTAGTCTACATAAAAATTCTCAAGGCAATATCTAAAATGCATATACCTAAGACCCATGCCCCAAAACATTCTGAAGCTGTATGTGGAATCTAAAACTCTTCATTTTATATATACACTAGGGTGATTCTAATCTTGTAGATGCAATAGGCCATACTTTGTAGTACCATTCTGGCTAGCCTGTCAATAAAGCCCACTAAACAGGAAAATTTTCTGTCCTTTGAAGAATATGCATCTGAAAGCCTGCTTTTATTTTCTGATAGCATTAAATGTAAAAAGAAAGAAATCAAGAGCCAAACTGCTGGCACTATCTCTTTAAAGAGCATCATTATTCTGCAAATGAAATGTTTTCTTGCTTCCTTCACAAAGAAAAATTTCTGCTTGCTGTGGGAGTAAATGGTGTTATGATTGCAAAATTTTTGTTCACCAGACAAATTCTAGTTTTTCATATGGCTTTAGACAATGCTCTCTCTTAGCTGTGTATACAGCACTTCAAAATCCTGAGGAGGTGGTTTCAGTGTGGGCTAAAGCCAGTGCTATTTACAGAACATAAAAACAGAATTGAAACTTAGAGCTGCTTGAGAGGGAAGAAGAGTGGCCTCTCCAGCAATAAGAATTCGACTTGCTGCAACCACTGAGTCACCCTAAGGCAGATTAACCACTTTTCACTGAGGTATTGGAAATTAATTACTTCTCTGATTCAAAAACTAGAATTGATTCAGACAGCCCTTCAGATATGCTCACTATTCCTATTTCCAGACTTCTATAAGTCCTCAACAATGGGAGAAATATGAGGATTCTTTTCATTTCTGAAACTTTACTACGACCTTTGGCAAGTCATATCATGGCTCTGAGCTTGTAGAACTAGGATGTCAATATTTGAGTTTAGTTCTTGAAAACATATAGCATAGCACTTGCACATAAACCACTACACTATTCGTTCTTTCAGTCCTACCTCCTGATTTGTTCTAGAGACATTGTCACACCAAACCCTCAATAGAAATAAGAATGGCTCTGGATATCATGTAGCTCAGGGTAGTAGTAGTTCCCAGTACTTCCCAATGGACACTGTATTTTATTTAAAATAGTTGGTTTATAGGCTAACGGAAATAAAAAAAACCCATTGGTACACAGCTATCGGTTACCAATATGTTAGAGTAGCAAGTGAATTATGGGTTTTAATGCTAACTGAGGATATTTCTTTTCCTTAAAATACCCCTTACACTATTTATTTTCATAATATTTTTATGAAGTTTAAAAAGCATGTAAGCAAAATCTGTAATCTACTACTTAATTGATCTTTACTTAATGGATCAATTAAGATCAAGAATAACAAAGCTACAAGAGAGGCAAAGCTATTATGTGAAAATCTGACTAATGGTATCATCTCTCCCTATCCCAATCTTCAAAAAATATTTATCATTAGCCCCTATCTTTTACCCTGTACAAAAAGAAATCAAATAGGGCTGGGGATATGATATGGCCTAGTGGCAAGAGTGCTTGCCTCGTATACATGAGGCCCTGGGTTCAATTTCCCAGCACCACATATACAGAAAATGGCCAGAAGGGGCGCTGTGGCTCAAGTGGCAGAGTGTTAGCCTTGAGCAAAAAGAAGCCAGGGACAGTGCTCAGGCCCTGAGTCCAGGTCCCAGGACTAGCCAAAAAAAAAAGAAATAAAATAAAAATTGATCAGAGATCTTAATGCAAGACCTGAAACTTGGAAACTACTACAGGGAAGCAAAGGGGAAATACTTGAAGATAAATAAATATTTTGTGAATAGAACTTCAACAGCTCAGGAAACTACAAATGGGATTGTATCGAACTGAATAGCTTCTATACAAAAAAAAAAAAAAAGAACAATCAGTAGACTGAAGACACAACTTATTTAAGGAGACACTCATTTTCCAACTATTCACCTGCCAGAGAGTTAATGTCCATAATAATATATAAGATACTCAAAAATTGACCAAAAAGAAAAACAAGTGAGACAATCAAAAATTGGGCGGATGATCTGAACACGCTTCTCAAATAAAGAAATAAAAATAATCACAAATGTGTGGGGGAAATAAATGCTCAATAGTGGTACCCATCAAGCAAATGTAAATCAAAACCACAGTGATATATCATCTCCACTAAGAGTGATAATGATTGAAATTATTTTTTAAAATAACAAATAGGAAGTAGTGCTATGGCAAAGTGGTAGAGTGCTAGCTTTGAGCGAAAGAGCTCAGGGACAGTGCCCAGACCCAGAGTTCAAGTCCCATGACCAACAAAAAATAAAAATTGAATTAACCAGTAAATAAAAACCACAAATTTTGGCAAGGATGTGGATAAAAATGGGCTCACAAAGTATAAGTAGTAACATAAATTAATGCAGAACAATATGGAAGATCCTCAAAAATTAAAAATAGACTACCATAAATTCTAGCATTCCCACCTCAATATATAACCAAAAAAAATCAGAATGCCAAACAGATACCTACCTACCAATGTCTGTTGCAGCACTATTCACAATAGCTATGATGTGGAATCAGCTAGGCATCCATCAACAGATAAATAGGAAAACTGTAGTATACACTGTGGAATATTATTAAGCCATAAAAAGTAAATTAAATCTTGCCATTTAGGGCTGAGAATGTGGCTTAGTGGTAGAGTGCTTGCCTAGCATGCATGAAGCCCTGGGTTCAATTCCTCAGCACCACATAAACAGGAAAGGCCGGAAGTGGTGCTGTGGCTCAAGACATAGAGTGCTAGCCATGAGCAAAAAGAAGCCAGGGAAAGTGCTCAGGTCCTGAGTTCAAGCCCCAGGACTGGCAAAAAAAAATCTTGCCATTTATCCAAAATGGATAGAACTATAGGACACAATGTTAAGTGAAATACATCAAACATAAAAATATAAGAACTGAATCTTCTTTATTGTAAGAATTTTTATTACCATACAATAACTGTACAAAAGGAAGAAATTCATGTCACTGTAACCATTCTTTTCAGCATCTTCACAATAAATAAGAAAAAAAAAGAGGTTAATTGTGACATTTCCATACATGCAAACAATGTATACTGACCTAATTCACCCCCTTCAATCACTCTCCCTTACCCTTTCTCTTCTAGTAAAACAATTTCAAGAGGTTTTAATGTTCTGTTTTCATATCTGCAAATGAATACTTTGATCATATTCATCCTAATTTACCCTCTGGTTCACCTGTTTTACTTTCCTGTAATTCATTACTTTTAGTTTATATTGATTGTACCAAGGAGTTTCACCGTGATTATTTCAGACAAGTATATATTATAATTTAATCAGAATGATCCTTCCTATTTTCTTTTCCTGACTCCATAGCCCCCACTGATCAACAACAGCTTTCACTGAAATTTCCTATTTCATCTTCATACGTAGTTTACAATGCATTTCCACATTATTTGCCTTCAAACAGTTTTTCCCTCTCTCCCTCCACCTAAATAGTCCAATAGTAAGAATCATGTTCTATGTATGTATGTCTATACACATTATACATGTGTATCTATAAATATAATTGTTCTTTGGATCTAGCTTTCAAAACAGAAAAAAATGTGATATTTATCTTTTTGAGCTCAACATGATCACCTCCATCCAGTACCATTCATTTTCCTGAAAATGAGATAATTCCATTTTTCTTTATGGCTGTGTATTATTGCATAGTATTATAATATGCAGTTTTCTTTACCCATTCATCTGTTATTGGGAACCTCAGTTGATCCCACAGTTTGAGTACTGTGAACAGTAGTGCAGAAAACATGTATATGCAGATTTATTTCTTGTATATTGACTTATACTGCTTCAGATATATGTCTAATAGTGACATAGTGGGGTCTAATAGTAAGTCTACTTTTTTTTTTCTGGACCTCCATACTGATTTCCACTGTGGTTGCACTAATTTACATTCCCACCAGCCGTGTACTTGTGTTTCTTTCCTCTGAATCTTCAACAGTATTTTTCATTGCCTATCTTCCTGATATTTGAATGAGGTAGGATGAAGTCTTAATGTACTTTTTTTTTTTTTTGGCCAGTCCTGGGCCTTGGACTCAGGGCCTAAGCACTGTCCCTGGCTTCTTCCCGCTCAAGGCTAGCACTCCGCCACCTGAGCCACAGCGCCGCTTTTGGCCGTTTTCTGTATATGTGGTGCTGGGGAATCGAACCTAGGGCCTCGGGTATACCGAGGCAGGCACTCTTGCCACTAGGCTATATCCCCAGCCCCCCGCTTAATGTACTTTTGATTTGCATTTCTTTTATGGATACGAATTGGAAAATTTCTTCATTATCTATTAGCCATTTATTCTTCTGAAAACTGTTCAGATCATTTGCCTAGTTATTAATTGGATAATTTGCTCTTTGGTTATTTAATTTTTTGGAGGTACTAGTATATTATAGAGATTAATCTTTTTTGTTGATTAGCTTGCAAATATTTTCTTCCAGTCTCTGGGTTGTCTGGTTCTAGTCATTGTTTCTTTTGCTGTGCAGAAACTTTTTAACTTGTTATAGTCTCATTTGTCAATTCTTGCAATTATTTTCTAATAAATTGGAGTCCTAGTCAGAAAATAAGTCCTAGAGTTTCTCTATGTTTTCTTATAGTGGACATAAAATTCAAGTCTTAAATTGAATTCTTGTATTTGGAATTGCTTTTCATGCAGGGTGAGAGATGGAGATCAAGCTTCAGTCTCTTGCATGCAGATAACCAGTTTTCCCAGCATCATTTGGTGAAGAGGCTGTCTTTTCTCCACTGTAGATTTTTGGTTCTTTTGTCAAAGGTCAGATGGCTGTATGTGTGGGGGGTTATTCATGAGGCTTTATTAGTCTTTTGTTTAATATGTGGAAACTAAAAACATCTATACCTGAAAGAAGAAGAATAACCAGTTGAGAATGGAGAGCGAATTAGGGAAGAAGGTCTGATTTGATAAGTCAATACTACACGTATGTATGGAAATAGCATACTGAATCACATTAGTATGTATAGTCATATGTACTAGTAAATGATGTTTGAAACTCATCAAGAAGCAGGCAAATTAAATTAAATTCAAATGCAAAAAAATTTTAAGTATTCCCCTAGAAACTTAAGATGCAAAAACTGGGGAGAGAGAATATAGAGAAGGGGTGATATTGTCCAAAAGAAATGTACTCTTTACTTACATACTTATATAACTATAACTTTCTATACATCTCCTTAATAACAATGAATAAATAAATTTTTAAAAAGAGAGAAACTTAACATGCTACATTTTTTCAAAGTACACAAGCAATCGTATTCTGTTTAACAAGACTAAAAAAGACCAAACTACTCATGCTTTATTTCTAAAGAATTATAATGATAAATCAGTCATTCTACATACTGTTAACAAAAAATAGTAACTTGGTATTAATTTTCTTTGATTGGAAATACTGAATTTTTAGAAACCAGCATATAGGCATAATAATCCAAGATAAATATTATCATTTTATATTCTCACTAGAGACCCAAAACATACTAAAATGAGAAGGCAGTATGATACCTTCATCTCAACCACATTTTGGATTTGGCTTACCCAATTTTTTTCACCCTGGTTTAGATTCCTGAAATTACTACCTCACAATTATCTAATGGCTAATTTTTCTGGTGAAATGAATCACTTTGAATCAATCCTACAAGCTGTCATAATAAAAATGATGGCAAAATTTTTGAGACATATTTACTACTGTGAACTCTCTAAAAGTTAAAATATCACCCAACTTTTTATGTCACAGAGAGATCAGAAAGGGAATCAACAAAGGCAACTGAAATGCTATTGACAGTTTATATATATCCATATTACTCGATATATTCCACTAAAAAGTTCTTTATCATGTTATCTAACAATGGGTCAGATTTTTCTAGCTATTTAACATTTATATTGCATCTAAATCTCACAATAATTAACAACAACAGGTAGGTGCTATCCGATGCTCATTTTACCCACTAAAGCAGAAAAGTATCTGTAATGTTATATAACTTGCCCAAAGTGTCCCTAAGTAATTATTGGTAGAACTGAGAATAGAAAGCAGCAATCATATAACTCAAAGGTTGAAGTTCATGGATACACAGAAATTCTATTGAGGATGCCATCTTAAGACTCCTCTTTTTTAAAATCATTCAATTTGCAGGTACATAAGAGGTTTTTTCCCCTGTGAGATCAAGGGAAGTCCAGCAGGAAATATGAACTTAGATTCCAATTGAACACTAATAAGGCATATGCCATTCCCTGAACTGGTGGGGTGAAAGGAGTCCTACAAAACAGAAGATTTATATGAGTTAGGGTCTTCCAGATCTAAAATACACCAGGACATGATAAATTATACAGGATTGTGGACATTCTCACACAGTGAAATGAAAGGATGATATTATCATGGGAGGAACACAAAGGCACAATTCTTTTTTTTTAGTTTTTTATTATAAAACTGATGTACAGAGAGGTTACAGTTTCATACGTTAGGCATTGGATACATTTCTTGTACTGTTCGTTACCTTGTCCCTCATACCTCCCTCCCCCCTCCCCCTTTCCCCCCCTGCGGTGTTCAGTTCACTTACACCAAACAGTTTTGCAAGTATTGCTTTTGGTGTTGTTTCTCTTATTTTACCCTTTGTCTCTCAATTTTGGTATTCCCTTTGAATTTCCTAATTCTAATACCAGTACACACTGTTTCCCATACACTCAGATAAGATTACAGAGATAGTGTAGATACAATCACAAGAAGGTGATACACGAACATCATCAATAGTAGAAACTACAGATACACATGGGATGTTGAAAGTAGTTACAACTGTGATATAACAATCATTTCCATAAAATGGAGTTCATTTCACTTAGCATCATCTTATGTGATCATAAGGGTATAGCTATTGGGCTTTTGTGATCCTCTGCTGTGACTTGCCTAAACCTGTGCTAATTATTCCCAATAAGTGAGACCATAGAGTCCATGTTTCTTTGGGTCTGGCTCACTTCACTTAGTATAACTTTTTCCAAGTCCTTCCATTTCCTTACAAATGGGGCAATGTCATTCTTTCTGATAGAGGCATAAAATTCCATTGTGTATATGTACCACATTTTCCTGATCCAATCATCTACTGAGGGGCACCTGGGTTGGTTCCAGATTCTAGCTATGACAAATTGTGCTGCGATGAACATTGTTGTGCTGGTGGCTTTACTGTGATTTTGTTTGTGGTTTTTGGATAAATACCCAAAATGGGGTTGCTGGGTCATAGGGGAGTTCTACATTTAGCCTTCTGAGGAATCTCCATACTGCTTGCCAGAGTGGCTGAACCAGTTTACATTCCCACCAACAATGAAGTAGGGTTCCCTTTTGGCCACATCCCCTCCAACAACTGTTATTGTTAGTTTTCTTGATACAGGACATTCTTACTGGGGTGAGATGGAATCTCAATGTTGTTTTGATTTGCATTTCCTTTATGGCCAGTGATGTAGAGCACTTTTTCATATGTCTCTTGGCCATTCTCATTTCCTCATCAGAGAAGTCTCTTTGTAAGTCTTTAGCCCACTTGATGAGGGGGCTATTGGTTCTTTGCGGTTTTGTTTTGGAAGAAGGTAATTTTTTTAGTTCTGCATATATTTTAGATATGAGGCCTTTGTCCATTGAATGGCTGATAAAGATCTTCTCCCAGTCTGTGGGCTTTATGTTTATCTTGCAAGCTATGTCCTTTGCCATGCAGAAGCTCTGCAGTTTGATGCAGTCCCATTTGTCCAACCTTTCTTTGATTTGTAGCCTTTCTGGGTCTTTGTTCAGGAAGTTCCGTCCTGCGCCAAGGAACAAAGGCACAATTCTAATGTGCATCTGATTATATAAAATATTTCTAGAAATGAACTCCAGGAAATGGAACATGAGAATTTTTCTTCGTTGTTGTTTGTGTTTTATCATTTTGTCCTGTTCTTTCATTTATTTGTGTTTGGAAGAGTAAGAAAAACACAGAAATGGTAGGGGGGGGAGTGATCAAATGCAGAAGTGGTACCCACTAGACACTATTTTGAAAATGAACTATACAAGTTTTGGGTGGGGATGGGAGGTAAAATCTTGGAGAGAGTGAAGAAAGGGGTACCATTGTCCAAAAAGAAATGTACTCTTTGCCTGACCTTTGTAACTGTAACCCCTTTGTACATCACCTTTATAACAATAAAAATGTACAAAAAGACCTAGTGTCTCATAAAATAATGCCACAAACTCCCAATATATAATAAAATAATCACTTATGATACCAAGAGTCAATGAAATATAATGTGAATAAGAAAAGAAAAACAGATTTCAACAACATGAGACAACATTAGAATCATCTAACAATAACTTAAAGGAATTATCACTATGTTTTAGTAAGCAATGATAAAAATGCTAATGAAAAAGAAAATTATAAAGTTCAAGCAAAGAAACAGAAAAGTCCCAGCAAAGATATATAAAACAAAATGAAAAATCCAGTTCTATAGCTAAAAGACATTATAACCAAAACAAAAAATCCAACAACAGAACAGCGATAACAGAAGAAAGGACCAGTAAACTTATAGATAAAGCAATAGAAGTTGCGTAACCTGAGCAACACAGACAAAATGGATGGGAAGTTGGGAAAAATACTTAGGAAGTTGTGAGACTATCACAAGATCTAATAGTTGTGTAATCAGTGTCCCATAAGGAGCATAGAAATAGTCTGGAACTAAACAGCATTCAAAGACACAAGGGCTGAAAATCCCCTACATATGGCAAAAGCCATATGTCTACTAATTCATGAAGGTGAGTAAACCTCAGACAGAATGCATCCAAGGTAATTCATGCCAATACACATTATAATCAAATTTCTGAAAATTAGACACAAGTACTCTATAAAGAGCAGAAAGAAGACAGGCACCAGTGGCTCACTTCTGTAATCCTAGCTACTCAGGAGGCTGAGATCGGAGGATCAGGGTTCAAAGCCAGCCCAGACAGAATACCCGTGACACTATTATCTCTATTTAACCACTCAAAAGCCAGAAGTAGCGCTGTCGCTCAAGTGTTAGAGCACTAGCCTTGCGCACAAAGAGGCTCAGGGACAGTGCTCAGGCCCTGAATTCAAGCCCTACAATTGACAAAAATAAAGAGCAGAAAGAGAAAAATGAAATTTTACAGGGAAAAACTATAAAGGTCAAAGGGAAGTAACACAGATTTTTAAATACTGCAAGCAAAAAACTATAAAACCAAAACTGTATAACTAGTGAAAACATCCTTCATGTAAAAAGGAGAACTCTGGATAATCTCAGATGAAGAAAAATTTAAATTTGCCACAGCAGACATATCTTAAAATAATAGCTAAAGCAAATTCACAAAACAGAAAGGGACTTACTAAAGAAGAAAATGGGACATCAAGAAGGAAGAAATTGCCAAGAGGAAGAATAACATTTTTGGTAACGACAATAGGCTTTTCTTTTTCTCTTGTTTTCCAAGTTGTAGGTAATGGTGGAAGCAATTACTATAACATTATCTGAAGTAGTTCTCAAAGATGTAGGGGCTACATTAAAGACAGATATAGAAGTTACATTAAAGACAATTATATACTAAATGGGGTAAAGAGGTTTGACTTAAGGGAAGATTTCTACACTTCACATAGATAAAATGTTGAGCCTGGAAAACTGTAATAAGTGTATGTACTCTTAAACTTAGGGCAAATATAAACATTCAGTAAAAAAGCTAAAAATATGAATAAAATTGTGAAAGCCGCAAGAGAATACAAAGTATCACTTATAAGGAAAAACCCCTATAGGAGTAATAGGCAATTCATCAAAGGACTCAAAATAGTTACATGTGTAGTATATATACACAAACAGAGAGAGAGAGAGAGAGAGAGAGAGAGAGAGAGTTCTCAGTAGACTGAGATCTAAGAATCGCACTTCAAAACCCACTCAGGTAGGAAAGTCATGAGATTCCTGTCTTCAATAAACAACCAGAAAGCTAAGAAGCTGTGGCTCACGAGGTAGATTGCTAGCTTTGAGAAAACGCTCAGGGACAGTTTGCAGAGTTTAAGTCCCCAGACAGACAGACAGACAGACAGACAGACAGACACACACACACACACACCCTCCCAAACAGGGGCTAGGGATCTTGTCAGTGGTAGATTACTTGTTCAACATGCATGGGGTCATGAGTCCAGTACTCAAATCACACACACACACACACACACACACACACACACACACACACACACACACACATATTGAGCCAGGAATGGTGGCCCATATTTATCACCCCAGTACTCGGGAGCCAATGCGATAGGAAGATCACAAGTTCAAGGCCAGCACGGCTAATGCAGCAAGACCTTGTCAAGAAAGAAAGGAAATGAAGGAAGGAAATGAATGGGCAAACCAGAGAAACTGTCTTTGAAAAAAACAAATATGAATTAAAAAACATTCTTTGATAAACACATTCCAAGTGAATTTGTTCCTTGCAAACCAATCTTATAAGGAGAAGCATAATGTGGTGGTACATATCTATCTATAATCCTAGCACTCAGGACGTTGAGGCAAAATAACCACCAGTTCAATATCAGCCTGGGCTACATAGCAAGGACTGTCTTAATAAATGAAGAATACAAAGAAAAAAGAAATACTGGGCTGAAATCAATTATTTTCTCACAATATTTCAAATTGAAACACAAATAAAAAAGAGCACTTATAAAGACAATTATGTTATAGAAGTATAGTATAAATGAACATTTAATTATTTTCTTTTCTTAAGCAATGTTAATGAATTATGCAAGACAAATTCTGCTCATGATGCTATTACATGAAAATATAATGTATTCGCTAATGACAGCATAAGAAGGTAGTGAGGGGCAAATCTGTATTGCATTTTAAAAAATATTCCAGATGGTAATATGAATCAACCAAGCTAAATGAATAAGCTAAAAAATAAAATTATGGAGACTGAAAAAACAAAATTTATGAATTTGCATATTATTCTAATTCTTTGCAGTTTTTTCAAAACATAAAACTGGGGACTGGGGTATTTAGCTCAGTAGTACAATGCTTGCCCAGTATTCATAGACCCTGCTGCGATTGATCCCAAGCTCTGCAGGAAAAATCATATATAGTAGTAATTATTTTATTGTACCATTTGTAAGGAAATGGAAAGACTCAGAAAAAATTGTATTAAGTGAAGTAAGCCAGATTGAAAGAAACATGGGTTGTATGGTTTCCCTCATTGTGGTAGCTAGGATGTACCTATAAATCTATAAGTAAATACACTGAATGATCCATATATATATACATATATATATATGTTCAAATATATTCATACACACATACTGGGACATGATAAATTATATAGGTCTCTAGACATTCACTCTTTGAGGCAAAAGGAGGATATGCATATGAGCCTATCACAAAGACTCAATAGCTATGTTTATATGCTCATATAAAATAACATTTTTATTAACTCCAAGAAAAGGAAATAAGAGTTTTTTTAGTTGCTGTTGTTTTTGTTTTCTTTCCATTTTGTTCTGTTAATTTGTATTTGGGAGGGTAAGGGGGGCATAGAACATGTGGAACAATGGGTGAATAAATACAACAGTATTACTTACTAGATATGTGGAAAATGAGCTGTACAGCTTGCAGATGGGAATGAGAGGGAAAAACTGGGAGAGAGTGTGGGAAGAGGAAACATGGTTCCAAAAGAATTTTACTCATTTGAGAAGGGGAAGGGGAAGGACAGAAATGGTGGGACAAAGGATGAATAATTCAGCAGTGATATTCTCTACACTCTATGTTGAAAGTGAACTATACTTCTTGTGGGAGAGGGGGGTTGGGAGGAAAAAACAAGGGAAGGGGTGACACTGTTGAAAAAGAAATATACTCATCACTTGACTTATGAAACTATAACCTCTCTGTACATCACTTTTACAACAAGAAATGAATAAAAGTAAAAAGAGAAAAAGATTTGTACTCATTATCTGACCCTTGAAACTATAACCCCTCTTTATATCAACTCTACAATAACAATTAAAAATGTGTTGCATAACTCACATATGTAGATATAATATGTGTAACAATAATAACACAAAAAAAGTGAAAAGGAACCAAGCTACATAAAAGTAGCATTTCATCCTCATTAGTATACTGGTCAGTATCCCCACCTATCACATGGGAGACTGGGGTTCAATTCCCCGACAGGGAGCCAAAAAAAAAAAAATGATAGCATTTCAGTATCTCATTGGAGTTAAATGAATATATATATATATATATATATATATATATATATGAAACATATTCTAATAAGAAGTACATGGCAATCTCCATAGAAATTACTAACAAAATTACTCAAAATTGCAAGTGAGAACAAAGAGATTATATAAGAAAAATTGCTTATCCAAGAAGATAAAATCTAATCCCAAATGTTTATCTACCAGCTAATAGCTGAAAAAAGGTGAAAAAGTCAGGAGGAATAAGAAACAATTTGACATGTCTACCCCTTGACATTTATAATATTCTGCACTTAACAGCAGACCAAGTGATGCATGTACATGAGACATATACAAAGATAGAACACATCCTGTGGCCAAATCAAACTTTGACAAAAATTTTAATTTATACTATACAAGCGTGTTACAGAGCCATTCTGGAACTAAACTACAAATTAATAATAGAAAGATAACAAGAAACAGAGTGGGTTGAAGGGAAATGAAGACATTGAAGGGATGACACACATCAAGACACATTGTACACATAAACTTCTTAATGACAAAAAAGATAACAAAAATGCTAGTGACTTACACCTGTAGTATAGCTGAGACTGAGACTTGGAGAATCAGCTTTAAAGGCAGCCCACACAGAAAATTCCTTGAGATTTCATATCCAATTAACCACAAAAATGCCAGCCTGGAAGTATGGCTCAAATAACAGTACCAGTTGTGAGCTAACAATATCAGCAAGCATGAGGTCCCTAAGTTCAAGCCCCAGTAATGGGGGAAAAAGGTAAGAAACCATTCAAATATTTGCCAAGAAATCTACACAATTCTAAATGATCCATAAGTCATCAAGAGAAACTACATTGAACTCAATAAAAATAATTCAAACTTTGAGGATATAGATACAGCAACACAGAAAAAATTTTATACTATTAAAATTTTCAGATTAGGGGCTGGGGATATAGCCTAGTGGCAAGAGTGCCTGCCTCGGATACACGAGGCCCTAGGTTCGATTCCCCAGCACCACATATACAGAAAACGGCCAGAAGCGGCGCTGTGGCTCAAGTGGCAGAGTGCTAGCCTTGAGCGGGAAGAAGCCAGGGACAGTGCTCAGGCCCTGAGTCCAAGGCCCAGGACTGGCCAAAAAAAAAAAAAAAAAAAAAATTTTCAGATTAGAAAAACATTCAAATGAATAAAGTTATAACTTCTAAGACATAAACAAAATAGCTAAGAGAAAGTACAGAAATTGGCCTTCAAAGTAGAACTCACTCCCATACTCCTCAAACTCTTCAACAATATAGAAAGGGAAAGATCACTACCAAATTCATTTTATGAAAACAGCAAAAATGCTTATACCAAAACCAAATAGGGTTCCGTCAAACAAAGGGAAGTATTTTGATGAACGTTGATTCCAAATTTCTCAATAAAATTCTGGCCCACCGAATTCAACAGCTAACAAGAAAACGCATACACTACAAAGATCAATCATCCCAGGGTTGCAAAGCTGGTTCAACATATGCAAGTCAATGTAATTTAACACATCCACAGAAGTATGGACAAGAACCACATTATTATTCCAATAGATGCAGAAAAAGCATTTGACAAGATCCCAAAAGCCCTTTATGATAAAAGCTCTGGAGAAGCTAGGAACTCATGGAACATTCCGCAACACAACAAGGCTGCATATGACAAGCCTACAGCCAGAATTATACTGAATGGTGAAAAGTTAAACCCATTTCCTCTAAAATCAGGAACAAGACAAGGTTGTCTGCTCTGTCTACTCCTCTTCAATACAGTGCTGGAATATCTAGCAGGAAAAATAGGCAAGAGAAATACATAAAGGGGATCCAAATATGGATAGAAAAAATAAACCTATCCATAGTAATAAAAACAGCTTGTTATTGGCACAAGAACAGGGCTGAGGACCAATGAAATAGAATAAAAGATGCAGAAATGAACCTGCAGACCTATAGCCACCTAATCTTTGATAAGGGAGCCAAAAAATAGGATGGAAGAGAGACAGTCTCTTCAAAAAATGGTGCTAGAAGAATTGGTTACACACCTATAAAAATTTAAAGGTAGATCCACTGTACACCAGAAGCAATTCCAAATGGATCAAAGACATTGAAGTAAAAGCAGGTACCCTGAAAACATTACAGAAAGGAATAAGAGAAACACTAGGGTTCTTTGGCACAGGTCAAAACTTTCTTAATAAAGGCGCAGAAATACAACAACTCAAAGAAAGGTTGGACAAATGGGATGGCATCAAACTGCAAGCTTCTGCGCAGCAAAGGACATAGCTTACAAGATAGAAAAATCCTCAGATTGGGAAAAGATCTTCAGTAGCCATACAACAGACAAGGGATTCATATCTAAAATATACTCAAAATTCAAAAAATTAAGATCCCCAAAACAAGTCCTCAAGAAGAAATAAAGCACATAAAAAATTCTCATTAAAAATGGTCATAAAAATGCAAATCAAGGCAACATTGAAATTCCACCTCATCCCATTTAGAATGGTAATTATCAAGAAAACTAATAACAGATGCTGGCAGGGATGTAGCCAAAAGGAAACGCTACTTTACTGTTGGTGGGAGTCTAAACTTGTTCAAGTACTCTGGAAAGCAGTATGAAGAATCCGCAAAAAGTTAAACAGAGATCCTGTGTGACCCAGCAACCCCACTCTTGCGCATTTACCCAAAGGATAACAAACAAGGCCATACTAAAGCTACCAGCACAACCATGTTTATTGCAGCATTATTTACCATAACTAAAATATGGAACCAACCCAGATGCCCCTCAGTCAGTGAATAGATCAAGAAATTGTGGTATATATCACAATGGAATTCTATGCTTCTATCAGAAAGAATGACATTGCCCCATTCATAAGGAAATGGAAAGACTTGGGAAAAACCATACTAAGCTAAGAGAGCCAGACCTAAAGAAACATAGACTCTATGGTTTCCCTCATTGTTAATAATTAGTATATGTCTAGTATACTCCTAGAAGATTATCATAATAGTTAAATAGCTATATACATATGATCATATAAGGTAAAGCTAAGTGAAATTAACTCCAAGGTACAAAAACAAGCAGTTAATCATTGTTGTCTTATTTCTAATGCACTAAGTGAAATTATTTCTTTTTTCTTTTGTTTATCTTCCCTGTGGTTTGGCCCCTGTTGTCACTGTAATTGATTTTTGTACCCTTGGTATTGTATACATGTTTGCCTGAATTAGGGAAGGGAAGGGGACCATTAAAATGGTGAGACAAAGAATAAAAGGCAACCCAATGCAACAGCAATACTTACAAGACAATATGTAGTAAACCAGCTGTACAGCTTGGGAGAGGAAATTGGGGAGGAGGGAAGGTGGAGAAGAATGAGGGGAAAATGTACACACTACCTTCCATATGTAACTGTAACCCCTCTGTACATCACCTTGATAATAAAAAAATTTTAAAACATACATACATAAACATATAAAAAATAAATTCAAATCAAAACAACATTGAGATTCCACATCAGTCCAGTTAGAATGACCATTATTAAGAAAACTAACAAGAACAAATGCTTGCAGGAATGTGGCCCAAAGGGAACTCTGTTACATTCTTGATGGGTATGTAAACTTCTCACCCACTTTGGAAATCAGTATGGATGGTCCTCAAAAGACTAAACATAGAGCTTCCATATGACCAAGCAATCTCACTCCTGGGTATTTATCCAATGGATCAAATACCAGGCAACACTAAAGGCACCAGCACAACCATGTTCATTGCAGTATTGTTTACCATAGCCAAGATATGAAATCAACCTAGATGTCCCTCGGTGGATGAATGGATCAAGAAAATAAGGTATATATACACAGTGGAATTTTACTAATCCATCAGAAAGAATGATACTGTACCATTCACAAGGAAATGAAAGCCCTGGGAAATTTTATACTAAGAGAAGTCAGACCCAGAGAAACATAAGGTTCATAATTTATCTCATTAGTTACTACTAGAATGTGCCTAGAAATGTACAAGTTAAACACAATGAGTGCTACATACATACATATATACATACAAACCTATACATATATATGCACACACACTGGGACATGATAAATTACATAAGACTCTATACATTCACACACTGAAGCCAAAGGAGGATGTACATAGGAGTGGTTGACAAAAGCTCAATAGGTATGTGCAGATGTTAATATAAAATAATATTCTATTAAATTAATTCCAAGAAAAGAAAACAAGAGACATTTTTAGTTACTATTGTTGTTTTCTTTTCTTTTCCTTTTGTCTTATTTGTTTGTATTTGAGAGGGCAAAGAAGGGCACATAAAAGGTGGAATCCTTAAGGATAAATAAATACAACACTAGACACTATGTGAAAAATGAACTGGATATCTTGTACATTGGATGGGAGGGAAAAACCAGAACAGAGTAATGGAAAAGGAGACATATTCAAAAAGAATTGTACTTATTACTCATTACCTGATTCATGAAACTGTAAGCCTTTTGTATATCAGCTCTATAATAACAATTTAATAAAATGAAAAGACAGAAATCAACAAAATTGAAAAACAGAAAAAAGTAGTCAATTCTTTTAAATGACTAATAAAATTCTCTACAATCTAGAAAAATTTACAATGAAAAGAGTAAATATTTAATCAAATAAAAATACAGATACCTAGCATATAAAAAGACACTGAATTTAACTAACAATTTGTGAAATATAAATTAAGGCCATAATTTCACTGCATAACTATATATTAAAAGCCCTGAGTTTTACACTTTAAGTACATAAATTTCATGTTATGTGAATTATGTGTCAAAGAAGCAATTAAAGTTAATAAATAAAATAAGCCCATATCTCTTCCAAATTTGTAACAACTGCTAGAAAGACAGTGTTGATACTGGATCTCTTATACATTGCTGTTTGAAATATAAAATGTACAGCTACTGTGAAAAAAGTGTCAAAGTTTATCTTTTATAATAAAACATGTGCTTACCAAAATCAGTATTTACACTCCTCAGCATTATCCCAAAGATTTGAAAATTCATGTCTATGTGCAAACCTAACTTCAATTGTTTATGAGGACCTTATTCATAATGGCAAAAGACGGGAATAACCAGTGTCCCTTAATAGCTAAATGGTGACAAAAACTGTGATATACCCATACCATAGTACTCATCAGTAAAAAGGAATAAACTACTGATACATGTGACTACTTAGATGAATGCCAAGGAATTATCTTAAGAGCAATATAACCAATTTTATATGGCCACATACCGCATAATTCCAAATTGTTACAAATATATACAGAAAGAAACAGGACCATAGTTGCCAGGAGGTAGAGATACCATATGGGAAAGGAAAATGAGAGTGGCTATAATTATAAGAGGTAACAGACAGAGATATACATGTTGTCATATGATTGAAGCAACCATGAAGCAGTATATTTTGGTGAGAGAGATCTGACATCGGAGACATTTTAGGATGTAGTTTTTTATGTTTTAAGTTTGAAATAATTAGAAGTTGACAAGAAATTTCAAAATTGGTATAAAGAAATTCCATGTGGGCTGGGAATGTGGCTTAGTGGTAAAGTGATTGCCTAGCATGTATGAAGGCCTGGGTTTGATTTCTCAGCACCACATAAACAGAAAAAGCCAGAAGTGGTTCTGTGGCTCAAGTGGTAAAGTGGTAGCCTTGAGCAAAAAGAAACCACAGACAGTGCTCAGGCCCTGAGTTCAAGCCCCAGGACTGGCAAAAAAAAATCTTTGCCATTTATCCAAAATGGATAGAACTATAGGACACAATGTTAAGTGAAATACATCAAACATAAAAATATAAGAACTGAATCTTCTTTATTATAAGAATTTTGATTACCATACAATAACTGTACAAAAGGAAGAGATTCATGTCACTGTAACCATTCTTTTCAACATCTTTACAATAAATAAGAAAAAAAAAGAGGTTAATTTTTTTTTTTGTTTTTTTTTTGTTTTTTTTTGTTTTTTTTTGCCAGTCTTGGGCCTTGGACTCAGGGCCTGAGCACTGTCCCTGGCTTCTTCCAGCTCAAGGCTAGCACTCTGCCACTTGAGCCGCAGCGCTGCTTCTGGCCGTTTTCCGTATATGTGGTGCTGGGGAATCGAACCTAGGGCCTCGTGTATCTGAGGCAGGCACTCTTGCCACTAGGCTATATCCCCAGCCCCCAAAAGAGGTTAATTGTGACATTTCCATACATGCAAACAATGTATACTGACCAAATTCACCCCTTCGATCACTCTCCCTTACCCTTTCTCTCCTAGTAAAACAATTTCAAGAGGTTTTAATGTTCTGTTTTCATATATGCAAATGAATACTTTGATCATATTCATCCTAATTTACCCTCTGGTTCACATGTTTTACTTTCCTGTAATTCATTCTCCCACAACACACATACATACTGAGAATTAAGAGAATCAATGCTCAATGTAACATCCTATGCAAGAGGACCTATGTTCACCCCTATTTTACAGATTAGAAAACTGAGAATCATGGGTAAATTTTCCTTTATAAAGGTCACACAGCAAACAGTGGTAGAGTTGGGATTCAAACACAAGTTTTAAGGCTGTAATCTGAATATCATAACCACAGAAGTCTTTAATAGCAACTTAAGTTCCAAGGATACAAAAATATGCAGTATGGATAGTCTCTTCAACAAGTGATATCAGGAAAATCGGATGTTTGCACATAAAATTAGGAAAACACACAATTTCCTCACATATAAAAAACAATTTCCTCACATATAAAAAATCAACTCAAAATTGATTTGAGTTAATTGTAAAAACTTAAACTCAAAAATTCCTAAAAGGAAACATAGGGGAATTTTTTTTTACTTTGGCAATAATTTATTGGATATGATGCAAAAGAATAAAACAGGGAATAAAAGCAAAAGTAGGCAAATGGGTTTACATCAGGCTACAAAGCCTTATGCACAGAAAAATGAACCAACTAACAAAATGAAAACATAACTGTGAGATTGGGAGAAAATATTTGCAAGCCAACAGTCGGTTAAGGAGTTAATATCTAAAATGTATCAGGAACTCTTACAACAGAGGAGGAGGGGGGAAGGGGAGGGGAAAGAGGGAAGGAGAAAGGGAAGAGAGAGAGAGAAGAGGAGGGGAGAGTGAGGGGGTGGGGGAAGGGGTGAGAAGAGGAAGAAACAGTCTAATTTAATAAATGTACAATGGTAGTCTTTCACCTGGAAAATTAATGGCACCAGTACAAAGGACAGCAGAATGTGAGTTGGTGGAGACCTGGAAGGAGAAATGTGCCACAAGGTAAGTGGGAAGTGAGTAGGACTGAGGGGTTGAAAGCCCAGACTTCACAAGCCTTCACTGGAAACTGTAATCAGATCTCCAAGTTCCCCACCCATATTCTGGGAAATCAGCCCAAGGCTTTGTGTAGCCACTATCCCAGAGTTAAACTCAAACTAAGGTTCCATCTACTGGATCAAACAATTCAGACTTTTGGATGAGCAATTGAAAAAAAATGATTTTATTGTTTAGTCTTGCTCCTTTTCAAAAGAAAATTGTAGCTTAGTTTTAGTACTTCTGTTTTCTTTCTCATTTTCTTTTTTATTTCTGCTTTATTCCCACTTCTATTCTTTGTTATATTGATGACATTCACCTGTCAATATTCAATCTCAAATAATAGTTTTTTTCTTTGTTTCTTTATTGTCAAAGTGAAGTACAGAGGGGTTACAGTTTCATATGTAAGGCAAGTACATTACTTATCCAACTTGTTAACTCCTCCCTCATTTTCCCCCAACTCCCCCCTCTCCAGTCCCCCCCCCATGAGTTGTAAGGTTAGTTTACACCAACTGGTTTTGTAAGTATCACTTTTTCAATGGTTTGTCTTTTTATCCTTTGTCTCTCATTTTTGGTATTCCCTTTCCCTTCCCTAGTTTCAATACACATCTATACATTATCTAGGGTACTAAGATCAGTTACAGTAATAGCAAGAGTAAAACCACAGGAAGGGAATACAAGAGAACAAAGGTTACAGTTCCACATGGCATGTTGAAATTAACTACAGCAATAATATACCACTTATTTCCATAACATGGAGTTCATTTCGCTTAGCTTTATCTTATATGTTCATATGGGCATAGTTATTGAGCTGTTGTGCTCTTCTGCTATGTCTATCCAAGATATGTACTAATTATTCCCTATGAGGGAAACTATAGGGTTTATGTTTCTTTGGGTCTGGGTCACTTCACTTAGTATGATTTTCTTCAAGTCCTTCCATTTCCTAACGAATTGGGCAATATCATTCTTTCTGATAGGGGCATAGAATTCCATTGTGTACATGTACCACATTTTCTTGATCCACTCATCAGCTGAGGGGCATCTGGGTTGGTTCCATATTTTAGTTATGGATACCTAATCTTTGACAAAGGAGCTAAAAAGATAGGTTGAAAACAAGACAGTCTCTTCAACAAATGGTGCTGACAAAACCGGGTCAACACCTGTAATAAACTAAAACTAGATCCCTATTTATCACCCTGCACCAAAATCAGTTCCAAATGGATCAAAGACCTGGAAGTAAAATCAGATACCCTGAAAACATTACAAGAAGGAATAGGAGAAACACTTGGGCTCCTTGGCACAGGACGAAACTTCCTTAACAAAAGCCCAGAAATGCAACAAATCAAAGAAAGGTTGACTGCATCAAAGAAAGGGGACTGCATCAAAATGCAGAGCTTCAAGACATAGCTTGCAAGATAAACAGAAAGCCCACAGATTGAGAAAAGGTCTTTACCAGCCATACAACGGACAAAGGCCTCATATCTAAAATATATGCAGATATCTCAATAGCAATGTATAAATGATCACATAAGATGATCCTAAGTGAAGTGAACTCCAAGATTTGGAAGTAAATAGTTTATCTTTGATGTTGTTATTTCCAATGTACCCTATGCAATTATGCCTTTTTCTTTTGTCTTTCTTCCTCATGCTTTTACCCCTGTTGTTACTGTAACTGACTTTGGTACACTGGGTGTTGTATGAACATTTATCTGAACGAGGGAAGGGGAGCACCAAAATGGAGAGACAAGGATAAAAGGTGAACCAATGCAACAGCAATACTTACAAGACTATCTGTTGTAAACCAACTGTACATCTTAGGGGAGGGTGGGAGAAAAATGAAGGAGGTAAAAAATTTGATAAGAATTGTATTCACTGCCTTACATATGTAACCTAACCCCTCTGTACATTACTTTGACAATAAAAAATGAAAAAAATTTTTAAAAATATGCAGAACTCAAAAAGTTAAATTTCTCCAAAACAAAAACTCAAGGAACCAGCAGCCCCCTCAATAAATGGGCTAAAGAGCTAAAAAGAGACTTCTCAAGAGGAAATAAGAACGGTCAACAGACACACAAAAAAGTGTTCTATATCACTGGCCATAAAGGAAATGCAAATCAAAACAACACTGAGATTCCATCTCACCCCAGTAAGAATGTCCATTATCAGGAAAACTAATAATAACAAATGCTGGAGAGGATGTGGCCAAAAGGGAACCTTTCTACATTGGTGGGAATACAAATTTGTTCAACCAATCTGGAAAGCAGTGTGGGGGTTCCTCAGAAGGCTAAGCATAGAGCTCCCCTGCGACCCAGCAGCCCCACTTTTGGGCATCTACCCAAAAGATTACAAGCAACACCACACAAAAGCCACCAGCACAAATATATTTTCTTTCTATTAATAATTAGAATTGCTTTCTCACTTATGTTTTCTTCAATTTCTACTCTACCATCTACAATCCTTTGTTTCTTATTCCTTTGCAGGTAATTAGATTATCAGATAAGTTTTGTTTACTTTTCTTCTTTTTACTTTCTTCTGTCTTCTTCAGTATCTCATTAACTTTTCTATTTGTATCACTTTGCTGACATATTATTTCCTTTCTATTAACCTGAACTGCCCTCTCTTCCACTGTATACCTTGTCCTATTCACTAGCATTATCAACTTTATTTCCTTCCTATTACCACCCTTACTAAGGTATTCCTAAATGACAAAGTATCATATTTGCACTTTTATTGCTCTAGAGATACTGGAGAAATGGTGGTAATTGATTTATTAAAGATTGCAAAAATCTCATGGTGGATAAGTATCAAGTACAATAGTTTCTTCAACTCAACTTCCCCCTTTGTGAATCAAGGGCCTAAGCCTAGAATCTCTAGCAATATTGCTGAATGTTTGATTACCAAGACACACTCCCTATTCTAATGATGAGAAATTAGATCACAACTTATTCACTTCTCAGTATTACCAAAACTTTGTGAAATTTCCAACTGAAAGGACACAGAGGAATAAAACCTCCAACCCAAACCTTGATCTCTGATGCATAAATTCCAATGCATTACACACAAGTGATATTTAAAAAAAGGCAAAATATCTCCTCCAAAAGCCAGAAACTGCACAATAAAGGATTTGAACAATATTGAAGCAGATGAAATTTCAGTCAACTTAAAAGCAAAATGAATGAGTGATGAATGAAATTAAAGAGACATATAACCCCCTAAAGGAATTCAAGAATGCAAAGAAGATACAAATAAACAACTGGTTGAATTCAAAGATAATTCAAACAAGTGGCTCAATAAGAAAAAAATAGGATATGAAAGAGAAATTCAGTAAAAAACATGGAAAAATCTGTGACCTGAAGGTCATGGCTCAAAGCCACTCCAGGAAGTAAAGCACATGAGACTTTTATCTAAAAGCCAGAAGTATAGCTATGGCTCAAGTGGTAGATCCATCAGCCTTGAGCAAAAAGCTAAGGGATAACACCCAGGCACTGAGTTAAAGACCCAGTATCACACACACACACACACACACACACACACACACACACCACAGAGAGAGAGAGAGAGTAACTAAATGGTCCTGGTTTCACTTTTCAAATGAAATAAGCACATTGACTGGATTAAAATAGAAGATCCTTGGTGCCAATCAACAGATAAATTGGTAAAGAAAATGTAGGACATATGCACAATTGAGCATTGTTTAGCCTTAAAGAACTAAATCATGGGGCTGGGAATATGGCCTAGTGGCAAGAGTGCTTGCCTCGTATACATGAAGCCCTGGGTTCGATTCCCCAGCACCACATATATAGAAAACGGCCAGAAGTGGCACTGTGGCTCAAGTACAAGAGTGCTAGCCTTGAGCAAGAAGAAGCCAATAGTGCTCAGGCCCTGAGTCCAAGGCCCAGGAGTGGCAAAAAAAAAAAAAAGTATCACATGTTTTCTCTCATATGTGGAATCCTGGTGGGAAAAAAAAGGCATTTGAAAATAAAAAAGAAACTATTAGAAAGAGGATTGGGACCAGGTGAAAAGGAAAGAGGGAAAAGAGATGGCGAATATGATCAAAGTATGTTATAAACATGTATAAAATTGTCACAATGAAATCGATTCCTTTGAATAATTAATTTGCACTAATAAATTTTGAAACCCTACTATAAAAATAATTGAAACGATAGCAGCTTTTTAATAACAACGATCATTTCAATTTGTAACTATTAATTCTGAATTGGGAAATGTTTTGGCAGTACTGGGACTAGAACTCAAGTGCTCGTGCATGCTAGGAAAGCACTGTACCATTTAAACCATATCTCTAGCCCTTGAACTGAAAACTGAAAGGTAGTCAACTCATAGGTAGAAATGGTGGAAGCAGAAATTCCAGGTAGGCATACTAAGAACAAAAACACAGCCAACTCTCGAAGAGTTACAAGTGAAAGCCTCTAATAGTACAAGAGTGTTTTCAGGATGTCATCTTGGTGCTCATAAAAATCTCACTGATTCACTAATGGAACTGTGCTCTGAGATATAGGGTGAAACACTTATCCCACACTGGCAACAACAGACTATTGGTTATCTAAGCATAGTGTGTAGGGAAGTGAGGCTATTAATGTCATCTATTAGTGGGCCTGAATGAGTATATCTATATTTTAAAGGGAGAATAATTCTGAGTAAGATAATCACAAGAAACATGAATTCAGTTGTATTGGTTGTAAGAATTCTATTGTTTTTTCATATGACAAATATTGCACAAATTAATCTAACCTAGAAACACAGAACCAAATTATAAGCATCAATTTGTGGAGAGACTAATCACTACAACACTACATTGTGTCCTATCCTTCTCCAAGCCACCTCTAGACATCTGCTTATCAATGTCTTTTGATACGAATAGTAAAGGACAAAGATAAACATACTACCAAAGTGAAGACAGCAAAATTTCTCCTTATTTCTCCTCAACTGATCAAAAATTCTTCCAAGAATAGAAATAAGCCAGATTATCTATCTACATAACCCTTACTTATACTTCTGTAGTACTAGGATCAGAAAAGACTACCCAAAGAAGTCTAAATTTTAAGAATTTTTTATTTTTAATCTTCTAAAAATAGATTTAAGAAAACAAATTGTAGTATAATTTATTGTTTAAACCTAAATCAAACTACTTTGCCATTATTTACAGGCAGCAGCATCCCTTCTTATGCATCTTTTCAATTAGTTGGTAGATGAGACACATCTTTGATGTAATGATATTGCTGGCAATGTGTCACCTTGATGCTCAGCAAACCTCTTCACTGATGCAGAGAGTGAACTGTGATGTGAGATTAGGGAAACTGCAGCAGCCTGTATGTATTCAATCATATTATATATTTATGACTGGAGTTAGATTTCTTTCAAACCTCTTTTGCTTTTCTCTCTGGCTTTGCTAACTGAATAAATGAGCGATTCAATGTCCCATGCTAGAGTCTCTCCTAAGGGAAAGAAATGGCACACTTCCATTTTTAAATAAATAGGATGATTTTCTGTTTTTCTAAGCTTCCATTGTGTGCAATGAGATAAACCTAAAAAAGATACAGTTGATTAGGTCAGTCCCATGCTCCAGTTTAAGTACAGAGCCAAAGATACATAATGTATGACTGGTTTTGTATTTATCACACTTATTTAAGCAAGCATTCATAACAGTTGTATTTTACTTTCCTTTAGTCCTTGTAATAACAACATAAAGTAGGTACTATTAGTTTCATTTTATAAAAATGAGGAAACATCCTCTAAGACTTGAAGTGACTTGCTTAAGGCACAGCATCAATATCGAAGCTGGAATTTTAGGATGAGGACCTAACTACAGATTTCATGTTCTTCACCAAAAATCATCAATATTTTTTATTTAAAGGGCCAGATGGTAAGTATTTTAGTCCTTACAGGCCATACTGTCTTTGTTGCAGCTTCTTAATTTTGCTGCTCTAATGTAAAAGCACTTATAAACAAGGAAATAATAAATGGCTATGGCTATATTCTAATACACTTTATTTACAAAAACAGATAAAGGGCAGCATGTAGACAATAATTTGCTGATCTCTGCTCTTAAGCACTGTGAAATACTGTTACATTGTTACAAATTAATGATTCACAAATAGCCAAAGTACTTTCCTGGTGTTCATCAAGAGATATATATTGCTCTTAGTTTTATGGTATACAAGATCCAAAACTTTTGTATCAATGTATAAAAAAGGTCCCTGAAAAAGGTCCCTTAAAAAGGGCTGGAAAGATGTATTTTTCATAGGTTCAGTCCAGCATGGCAGGCAGGGCAGGACAGAGTAGAGCAGTTCATATCAAGGTGACCAAGCAGCTGAGAAAATAAGGGGATAGAACAAAATATAGTCCCCAAAAATACACTCCCAGAGACCTCTTCTCTGCTACCTCATCCTATTTCCCTAAAATGCCTTGAAATAATGAATTTTCCATTTTTATAAAATGGCTCCCTTCATTATGGAGCCCTCGTGAACTAATATGTGGGAAATCCCTAACAGATATACATTGAAGTTTAATTTTTTAATTCCCTAAGCATGTCTTAATGTAATTCAGTTGACAATCAAAATTAAATATCACAGTATTGTTTTCCATTTTTAGAATAAATAGTATTTCCATCATTATCTATAATATATCTATGTAGGTCCTTGTGCACAAATAAAACTGCCCATGGGCAAAGGAATATTCATGTGCACATAGTTGTATGTGTACTTAGATGTATGATTATATGCACAGAAGTATGTGAAAGCAAATGTTGGATAAACATGTTATATATAAAGGTATGTATTTTCCCCTATATAAGAACATACATTAAAACATTAAATGTGGTTATTTCTCAGGTAGCTTTAAGAGATATTTTTTAATTTTTTCTCCAAAAATGATGAGTTTTCCAGATTTCTTTAATAAGTATCTACTATTACCTGGTATCAGCACAAATTAAAATTAGAGTAATCAATGTATCATCTTTTGTTTGCACAAGAGGTAGAGAAGAGTAGAGAAGGCACACCATTAGCTAAGCCTCTGACAAGGAGAAACCAGCTGCTCAGGAACCTACCAAATCTTCATAAATATTAGCAATTTTAGCCTTTTAGTTTCTTATCTGTGAAAATTAATCTGGGTCTTCCAAATAGTTTTCTTCTTGTAATGATTGTGCTATACATTCTGTCAGTATGCTAAGGAAATATTCAAAGGAAAGAATTTTGATTCCTGATTCTAGTGTTTTTGAAAGGTAAGTGGCTCCCCCTCTGAAGTACTTGGATCCTATATATGACGCTGCTCATGAAGTCCAACAAGAACCTATTTACGGAAAGTTTCTAAGGGTAGATTACCAGCAAGTTTTACTAGTATGGTCCTAAAGCAGTTTTCTTCCAGGCAGTTAGAGATGGCTATGTCCTTTCTATCAAGTCTGGATCTCAGCTCTGCTGCTGAGGTATCTGGATGAGGGAATAGAGGTGAGAAAAACCTTTCTTTGGGTACTGTATCTCAGTCTTAAGCTAAATGTTTTCATATATTGAAATATGTTGTGTACACATGTGTATATATATACATATGTATAAGCCATCCTTTGTTACTTTAATCGCTTTTTATAATTAATTTCTTATATTAATTTTGTCTGTTAAAATTATGTGTTGTCATATGTCATTTATTTTTCCTGAGTGGACCCAGACTTACGGTACTAAATCTGTATGCTTTGGCCTAGAACTACTTAGACATAGTTTTTAAGAGCAGATGGCAATGTGACAGTGTGAAAAAAAACTCTTTCAGGAAGCCCTACACCTGCAGCCTATAATAAGGCAAAGAAGAGTCAGAATGGAATCCTTGAGGAGGTATTGAAAGCAGGATTGGTGCTGCTGGGTGATTGCACTCACAGGGCTGATACGTAGTGACGAGATCTCCCTTAATTGATAGTAATTCAAAATTTGGTAATAAACACATGATGTCAATGGTTATGACACCTGCTGCTCTGTATGATTCACTGTAATTCAGATGCTCATCACTGTGCAGGAATAAAGTAAGGATTCATCTGATATGCACACTAGTGTATATATACATGCTAGGAGAGTGGCAAGTGTCTTATTTTAGCTTGACTGTGATTTGTTCCTCAAAAACAGAAAAAAAAATGTGCATATTATTTAGCTCTTTTCCCTTGTCTGTGACAAAATATATATCACAACTTTTGCCTGGGATCCTGTCCTGGCTGAATTTCTGGTGTGACACATCTGTCAGTGTATGTCTACCTACCTCTGTACTTGTAAGGAACCTTCAGTAGAGGGAGGAGTTGAAGTAAAGGTAGTTTCCACAGGTCTGGCAAAAGTAGGTTAAGTCTGAATGAGGTAGTCTTCTGTGGTGGTAAAATACATGCTGTTCTTTGGATTACGTTACTGAGGACTTGTTTTAACATTTATAATAAATTTATAGTAAGCCCATCTTATTCACAGATTTGTTACACAGTTTGGCCAAGTACAGTAGATAGATAGATAGATAGATAGATAGATAGATAGATAGATAGATAGATACAAATTGTTTATGCAGAGAATCTCTCAGTCAGTATGGCATTCTCATCACCTCATCAGTTAATTTTAGATCATTGTGTGAATGGCTTGACATTCCCTTAGCTTTAATTTTATGAAAATATGCCTCCCCCCAAAAGCAAATGGTTCTCCAAAAGCAAATGGTGCTCCAAAAGCAAATGGTGCCCCCAAAAGAAAGGTAAAAGTTATGGAAATTCTCCTAAATCAAAGTACACATCTTGTTCTTGAGTGATAAGGAGAAGGTTTTAGATTTGTGCGAAGGTGGTATGTCTTTACTAGGAGTTTTCTGACATTGTAAAGAAAATGAATCAAGTATCTGAAGTACAATCCTCAATTCCAAGCACCCTGAAAATTCATGATTTTCCCTCTAATGGCATCTCCTTCAAAATATATATCCATGATACTAAGGGCCTACTCTATGGATTACTTGATCTATGTAAGATTCTGTAATAAATGAATATAAATTATCTTGTTTAATCCTCAGAAGACCAGGAAGTAGAATGTAAGTACTATCATTTGGTTTTGTAAGCAAGAAAAATGAGGTTCCTTTTTTATTTTTATTTTTTATTTTTTTTCGGAGAGCAATCCAATTTAATCGGGAGGGACTCACAGTAATATACTAATGATGACAAGGATTGAGCATGAGCTGGAGATAGGCTGGCGAGCTTGTCCATCCAAGAGCAGCTCCCAAGGACCTCCCTCATGGGCTAACATCACTTCCCATAGTACCGCCCTCTGGGCAAAGCTTGTGAAAGGGGAGCGCACGTGCTCGCTGGCGCAAGGTGGGGGATGGTCTCAAAGCTACCCCTTCTGGTTCCAGACCCAGAAGGAGATAGGTGTGGCTCACTTCCACATTGCCCCAGGGCTGGGGGAACGGCAGCGTCTTGGGAGCGCTCTCCTCGCCCTTCCCCCCTTAAGGCCAAGATCAATCCCAACATCTGCCCCTTTTATTTTTTTTTTATTTTTGAACAGCAGGAGGTGCCTTACTTGAGGGCACCATGTCTTAGGTTGCCCTCCCCATGGGGGATCTTACCCGTCTCCGGCTAACGCACTAGCACTTCAGGCCAACCTGCCTGCCTGACCGGCCAGCCAGATGAGAGGACTTGGGGAGAGTGGGATTGGCACTTGAAAGAAAGCCCTGTTCATTTTGTTTTGTTTTGTTTTGTTTTGTTTTGGGGGGGGCAGTCCTGGGGCCTGGACTCAGGGCCTGAGCACTGTCCCTGGCTTCCTTTTGCTCAAGGCTAGCACTCTGCCACTTGAGTCACAGCGCCACTTCTGGCCATTTTCTGTATATGTGGTGCTGGGGAATTGAACCCAGGGCCTCATGTATACGAGGCAAGCACTTTTGCCACTAGGCCATATCCCCAGCCCAGCCCTGTTAATTTTTTCTCATGCCAGCAGACCTCAGTGAGCAGCGGGTCCTAATGGGCATGTGACCCACCTCATGGGGTTCCTAAATGGCTAAAAGTCAAAGGCCACTTGTTGTCTAGACAGCTCTGGCTTTTCGCTCACAATATAAGAGACCAATTTGTCTAGTACAGGGCAATGCAAGCATAATGCAAATGTAAACATCAAGCAGACATGAGCATAAGCAATTGTAACACAAGGCAAATGCAACATGAGCAACTGTAACACATGAGCAATTATAACACAGGCACAATGCAATGGAGGGTCTCTTATCTGGCTCAGTCCATAGGAGATAGAGGAGTCCTGGTCCATTTTGGTGTCACTCAAGGTAGTGCAGATGGCTCTCCCTTCCCTCAATGGTGAGGTAGAGGCAGATTCAGGTCCTGGCGATCTGGCAGCCAGGGTGCTGGTAACTTAACAATTGAGGTTAGTAAACACTTTATAGAAAACATTGCAGCAAGGTACCAATCCCTTGCTTATTGTAAACATTTATCATAAAACATTAAGGTGTCCAAACCCTTTAGCTCCTATTTACCTCCAATGGGGGCCCCTAAGATAAGCAGCAAAGGGGGGAGCAAAGGAAGGAACAACAGTGTGCAAAATTTCCCTTTAGTTCTTGTTCAATGCTGTGGGCCATGCTGCCACAGCAAACATTACGCCAAAAGGCACCAGGCAAGGTCCGGGGAAGAAACAGGGCCAACACTGGGTCCATCGCTGGTACAGGCAGGCTTTCCCGTTTCTTCTTGGAAAAATCCACCACTGTCTTTGTTTTCCTGAAGATAAAACAAGGAGAGACATCCCTCAAGGGCAGGTGCTCTTGGATGGTCATTCAGATGAACAATATTTTAAGTCTCTAGCTGGTATCCAGATTGGATTCGGTTCCCCAGTTGGGAAAACGCATGCGAAGCCTCTTCCCGCACTGATAAGTGGGTCCGGGTCTCGCCATGCTCCTGTAAGGGGTCCTTCCAATGGACTTCCACCTTTAAGTAGGGTGTTTGGCTTGACCAATGTCTCTGGAAAGCCGACAGAGGTTGGTCCTTAGAGAAGTTTAAAATATTCAGTGTAAACATCGCTGTCCTCAGCTGGTCATGGGGGCTTCCCCCCACCCCTTTTTGTTTTAATAATTGATCCTTCAAGGTCTTATTATGCCTCTCAATTATGGCCTGACCCTTTGGGTTGTATGGTATTCCAGTGGTATGTTTAATATTCCACGTTTGGAAAAAGGCCCGTAAAGGCTTGCTGATGAAACAAGGTCCATTATCTGTCTTTACCTGTAATGGGAGCCCTAGGATAGCAAAACATTGTAGAAAGTGGCTCTCAGCATGCCATGCTCCTTCCCCTGAATGGGCCGTGGCCCAGCAGGCATGAGAATGGGTATCTATGGACATAAATATATATTTTTTAACCTTCCAAAAGGAGCGTAGTGGGTTACATCAGTCTGCCAGATATCATTAGGCTTTAGGCCTCTGGGGTTGACCCCAGGATATTGCAGAGGAGGGACTTGCAGAAAGGGCATACATGACTTGCAAGTCCTTATAATCTTTTTTAAGTCTTTTATAGGAATTGAAGGAAATTTCTGATGCAACCCTCTCCAGTTTAAGTGTGTACGCTCATGGAGTCCTTGGGCCATTTGAAGGTTTTGAGGTTGTACAATAACCATAGCTACAATAGTCCCATTAGTGGCCAGCTGGTCGGCCGTATGATTACCTTGTGTCAGGTCCCCAGGCAGTCCTTGGTGCCCGCAAAGGTGCTGTAAGAATATAGGCTCAGCCCACTCTTTTAACAGAGACCTGACTTGGATCATCAGAGGGGTGACTGGGTTTTCATCTAATTTAATATATGAGGACACCAGGTTTGGTAGCAAATTAACCACATATAAACTGTCAGAAAACAGGTTCATCGGCTGTTTGACATGGGTCGGTGCCAGGGCGACTGCATACAGTTCCTTAAACTGTGCAGATCCAGTAACTGCCTCAAAGTAATGGGTATTTCCTTTCCCATCGGCAGGAGGGGAGGCAGGGCGTACCACCACGGCAGACCCCACTCTTCCCCCATCTGTAAACACATAGGCAGCCTTGACAAGAGGCCTGGTAGAGAAAAGTACCGGAGGGGTCCATCGTAGCCTGGAAAATGAGGTCACCCACCTCGAGGTGCCATAATGGCAATCTACCTTTCCCATAAAACCCTCCAGGGCACTGGACATCCGTTCATTATTTCTTCTGACCCATTCAAAATCTGACAGCCAGTAGGGAATGGTTAGCACATCGGGATCTTGCCCATAATGTCTCAGGGAATTATCCCTGCCCTTGATTATCAAGTCAGCTAGCTGGTCTAGCTGTGAATAAACCCTGGGAGCTCCTCCCACTGATGCATGCACCCATTGAAGAGGCTCTCCTGACTGGGTAATAGCTGTTGAGGAAAGCTCAGACCCGGGCAGGATCCAAAGGCAAAGTGGGCACTCAGGCTTGTAGCGGGCCAACTGTGCCATATTTAGGGCCATTTGGATTTTCTGGAATGTTTCTTGAAGTGATGGAGTTATTGTAATAACATCAGTGGTCGCTTTGCCCTTCAAGGAGTCATGGAGCGGAAGCAGCTCCTCTGTAGGCAGGTGAAGCCAGGGTCTTAACCAGTTAATCTCACCCAACAGTCTTTGCATCTCCACCAGAGTATAAGATGACTGGAAGGATAACTGGGGCTTAAGGGGGCACACAGAGTCTAGTTTAAGTTCTGCCCCCAAGATCTTAAAGGGGTATACTTTCTGAACCTTGTCACTGGCTATATGCAGTCCTCCTCCTTGTAGGAGTGTTTGTAGCTTGCATCTAGCACTTGGATATCTGCTGCTCCAATAATGATGTCATCCATATAGACATATAAAATATCTGGCTGGCTCCTAAGAGGTTGAAGAACTTGTGACACATAATGTTGGCAGAAGGCAGGACTATTAACCATGCCCTGAGGTAAGACTACCCACTCATACCTCTGGTCTGGCCCCTGGTAGTTAACTGAGGGCACAGAGAAAGCAAACTTTTCACAGTCCTGGGGTCAAGGGGAATGGAAAAGAAACAGTCCTTGATGTCAATTATAATGAAATTCCGATCCCGAGGAATGGAGGGGATCCATGGCAACCCCCATAAAGGGGTGCCAGCGGGGATTATCCGCTCATTAATTTTTCTTAGGTCCTGTACCATCCTCCATTTACCTGAGGCCTTTTGTACAACAAATACAGGGCTGTTCCAAGGGCTCAGCGAAGGTCAAATATGCCCGAGGGACAGTTGTTCTGATATTATTTCCTTTAATCTTTCTAGCTTGTTTGAGGGAAGTGGCCACTGTTTCACCCACACCGGGGTACCCGGAAGCCATTGAATGGCAGGGGTGGTAGGAACAGTGGCCCTTAGAATTGGGGGTGAGGCCCTATAGAAGAAACAGGAGCCTCCTGCCCTGAGGCCTCGGAAAGAGGCAGTCTCTGATAGTCACTAGGGCCACCTGACAGGCCCTGGCCTGTGATGATCGAGGGCGCCCCACTACTAGTTTAAAGGCCTCGCTTAGCATCAAATCTGGACTTACAATCCTGTTGCCAATGAAATCCCTTTTTGCAGCGGGGGCAAGGTTTTGCGGGTAGCTCCTTGGCCCAGCCAGAGGGCTATCCTCTCAAGGCACCAGATCTTTCAAGACCAGAAGGACACTCCCTCTTGAAGTGGCCCCAGCCACCACATTGGTAACAGCACTCCCTGCTTACCTCACCGGTGGGGGCAGGAGCAGGCTCCTCAGTAAGCAGAGTGGTCAGCGGCTGCGCCTGGCGGGCTCACGCGCTGATGCCCTGACAAGTGTAAATCCAGCTGTCCACAGATCTCACCTTTACTCCTGCACAAGCCAATCTTCATTCTAATGTCATCCCTTCCCACACCAGGATCCTTAGAAATTGATTTACCTGGGTCTCAGGAAACTGTCGGTGGAGATTGTCCCTCACTTGGCCAACGAAGGCAGCAAGACTCTCATTGGTTTCTTGGGTAGCTTTTACTTCCGGGGTCTCTAGGAACCCCTCTCCCAAGCCATGCCATGTGGCCAGTCCCACAGCCTGTATCTGCTCCCGGTAGGGGGCAGGGAAGGCAGCCCGTTGGGGGCAGGTGGATCCAAACAGCATGCCAAAGGTTATGGGGATTGGCGGATCTTGCCTGAGCATAGCACTCATATCTGAAAAGGGAACACCACTCCTCATACATTGTTCTATCAAGCAGTGACCGGGCTAGGCTTCGCCACTCCTGAGCGGTAGAAAACCACGCCCTCGAGTAGGCTCTCCCCCCAGCGGGTGTTCGGTCCCCCTCCCTCGAGGACTATTTTCCTGAATTCTCTGAAATCTTGTATCTCCTGGGGCCGCCACGAGGCTGAGATGGCTACCAGGTTGAGATTTGCTGAGTCGTCTGAGCTCGGTGATGCATGCTGCTGCAGACACTGGGCTGCTGCTGCCGCTCAGCTGGGCTCCTTAAATCTGCATATGTATGGAGCCGAGCCAGGCCTCCAGTGGGGGAGGGGTAGCAAGCCGGCAGGGGCCCCTGAGCACATTGTTCTCCCGCCACGTGACTCGGGGCCATGGCAACTAGTCCGGGGTCCTGGAGATGAGCGGGGCATCGCCCTCTCCAAATCAAAATTCCCCCCTGCTGCCCTCTCCTGAGTCCAGGGACTCTCCCCTGGGTCCAAGGAAAAGCAGGCCTTAAGGGTCTTTATAGCCTGGAAGGTCACAAGGGGGAGTTCCTCTCCCAACTCTGCTTCCTTGCCTTCCAATTCTCGCCCTAATCAATAAGGGGCGAGTTATTCCACCTACTCTGAATCTGTCCCATTGTCTTTGCTGACCTGATGGGAGAACCACGTGTCCCGGAGACTCTACTCCAATTCCCTTAGGGCTTGCCGGTAGCTGCTGGACTCCCTCTCGAGGGTTCAAGCCCCACGTTGGGCGCCAATTGCCGGGCTAGATTTACCTCCCCCGGTGCGGGGATGCTAAGCTTACTCCCTTATCAGTGCTCCGCTTTTCACCCTCTCCCCTGGGCACCCGACCAGCAGGCAGCCAAGGTGGAGCAAAGGGACACAGGCAAGCCTAAGGTGCACGTGGCCGAACAAGATCCCCTTTTCCTCCCTCCTTACCCACCAAGGAAGCCAGGCACAGACGGATCTCGGAGACGCTTTGGAGAGCAATCTCAAGGTTCCTTTTTTATATGGCATACCCAATGTAATACAGCTAACAAATCAGAAAACGCTAGTCTTTGAGATTTTGCGATTTTCTGCTCAAGTTTCAAATATGATCATTTGTTCTTACATAGTCCCAACATGATATGTAACCTTTAATACCCTCACCAGAAGACAATACAATGCCTCCTCAAATATAATCTTAGATTTTGACCATAACAAACTGAGCTAAAGAAGTCTTTCTCTTTATAATTTACCTGCCTTGGTTATTTCATTATAATAATATAAAGCTTATTAATACATAATATTAAGAAGTACACTTTCTTAACAACATGAAAAAATAAAACTGAAATATGGAACAAATAGCAGAATGATTATATTTGTATAGTGAGATTGAGTGATTTTTGTTTGCTTCATTTAGGATTTGCCCATTACTGGCTGTGTAACCTTAGAAAGGTTATTAAACCTCCCTGTTTTGATTTCCTCATTTGCAATAGAGAAATAATGTAGATGTTCCTTAATTTAAGATAAAGCTATACTCCAATAAACCCATAATAAGTTGAAAATGTAATAAGACAAAATTGTGTTTAAAATATACTCATTACCTAGCTTATGTAACTGTAACCCACCTCTTTACATTACCTTTACAATATTTTTTCTAAAGTATTTAATAGACTAAACTTACTAAATGCCATAACTTAGCAGCACAATACACTGTAGAATATCCAGCATTCAGAACATACCATACGCACATCAACAATTTCTCCTGATTATATACTGCCTTTTTCATTGTAAAGTTGAAAGGTCCTAAGTAAAATCATAGTAAGTTAGGGACTGTCCATATGGTGTCAACATGAAAGAGTTGTTCAAATAATAAATACAATTACTCAGGTCCAAAAAAGCAGCTCATGACACCTCTTAAAAAGTTGAGCATGGTGGGTCATACCTATAATCCCAGAGGGAAGTATGTCTATGCCAAAAATAACAAAGGATGGCCAAAGCCCTGGCAACACAAAACCCTGAGTTCAAGCACTAATATTACCCCCACACACACCAAAAAAAAGGTTTGGCCAAACTATAGTAAGCACATAATAAATATTGATGGTTCTCATTACCGCAATATAATTTTAAGAGTTTGAGCATCTATCCATATGTTTAAAAGCCATTTCTCTACATTTTAAAAAACCCATTTGCATTTACAGCTTATCTATTCATGTCCTTTGCTCATTTTTCTTTCATCTTCTTAAGCTTGTTTATTTGTATGCTTAAGATTTATGTGATTTGTCTCTTTTCTTCCCATTTGTTTTTCAAATCAATTCTTCCAGTGATATGTATTTAAAAGCATAAATATAGAAGCTTGTTGAAAAAAACTTCTCGGGGAGGGCTGAGAATATCGCCTAGTGGCAAGAGTGCTCGCCTTATATACATGAAGCCCTGGGTTCAATTCCCCAGCACCACATATATAGAAAATGGCCAGAAGTGGCCCTGTGGCTCAAGTGGCAGAGTGCTAGCCTAGAGCAAAAAGAAGCCAGGGACAGTGCTCAGGCTCTGAGTCCAAGGCCCAGGACTGGCAAAAAAGAAAAAAAAAGAAATTAAAAAAAAATTTTGGGGACCTAAATAGACCTTGTCTTTACATTGCTTGTTCTTCTTGTATTTATATTACTGGGAATGGAACCCAGGGCCTTGCTAGGCAAGTGCTCTCTACAAACAAGCTATAGTCTCAGCTGACCTTACTAACTCCAGCTTACTACATCCTATTCCAACTCTGTCACCATATCAGTGGTTGCTTGCTGGGGCAAGGGAGGGCAAAATATCTTCAAGACAAAGCTCCTTAATTAAGCACCCACAGCCTCATTCACCTTAAAGGCTCATCTGCCACTGTGCCCAAGGCTCCAGCCATTCAGTTACCTTGAATAATATGTACATATAGTATTGTAGTAGATGCCCTCAAGGTGCAAGTGGGTGCTTACATTCAATTAAATTAATTGAAAAATTCTGATCTGTATTTTAGTTATTTCAACTTCCTCAAAGCCCCTGGATCTGCCTTCTGGGCTAAAGCAACTTTGCTTTCTTACCCTAACCCCTTAGGTTGTTTGTATGCTTATGTATTTGTTTTTAGTTTAAGCATGGTTAACAGGTCTGTGTCCTGCCTTTACTATCCTAAGTCAGTGCATGTTGCTCATCTTTGGAGGTCAAGTCCTCCCTCCTCTGAGAAGCTCATCCTTAGAAAATTTTACCAATTATGATGCCACTGGACTCATTTGGCTGTGTCACTATGTTACAATTAAAGACATATGTTTTGTAATGGCAGTGTCCTATATTGGCAGACCACAAGGAATTTATCTATAGTGAACAAGTTGGGTTTATTACTCACAGGATTATGGGTGAGCAAATAGTCCATAGAACCATGAGACATATCAGTAAAAGGTTGAATAATTTAAGGACATTTTGAAGGAAGAAAATTCTTGCTTTAGACTAAATAGTATCAGAAAGTGACAGTAATGCTGACTGTTATTTCAAAAATCTTATCTATAGAGAGAAAACCATGCCAAAATAAAGCTAGAATTGGTAAAGAAATGGTACACGCTCACTTTATCTAAGGTAGAAATATATTTAATATTTTGTGGTCTCATTTTTTTATTTCTGTGAAATTATAATGTGGTTTTGTTTTGTTTCATTAGAAGCTGGATATTAAGGTCAATTCTAGACTAAAATAGTTTTGCTTCCATTTTGCTGTATTTAGAAAGATTTTGAATTTGAGATTTTCAGCAATGTCTTTCAAGTTTAAACTAGTGATTTATGACAATACTATGTTCCAGTTTCAAAGTGGGGCCAGAGGGAAAAAACAAATACATTGAAATTTGGTTGAGCTGATATAAGAAAAAAGACAGTCCTTGCTCACTGATAAAATTTAATGGTATTATCTTTCCTAAATATAATGCATGAGATATGTTATTATTTTTCCAAAAGCTAATGTTAGTGTCATGAAATATTTTTATCAAATGAACATAACACAGAAGCTCATTTCTCTATACTCAGAGTTAGTTGCATGAAGTTATTTTAAAATCAACAAAATGTCTATGTATATTGATCAGAAACATCACAGGAATCCTGACCTTTTGCTGTTCATATATACTTTTTACATTCTTGGAAGCCATGAAGTAAACTTAGTAGGAATTCATTTAATAACTTGTAGCACATATTATTTACCACTTCTTCAACACAGTTCTGTCTACATCCATTTCAACTTGGCCAATTCTCTCCTAAGTAACCTTATACTTGCTAAATCATTCTAATTCTCACTCTCTTCATGTGACATTTTTACTACTGCTGAGATTTGAGCTACACATTTTTATGGTTATCCCTACTTACACGAGTCATTACTATGTGGAAATTGGTGAGTTATTCACTGTAAATATACTTCAGGGTTACCTCTCATTGGAATACTATACTTTCTGTGGATAGTAAAAAATAAATCAAAAGGTTAGGATGTCTGCATAGCTAAAAGGATGACACTGGCCACTATGGCCTCAAAGAAATGGCAGGTTATTCTAGGTAGTCTAAGAACTAAGGGCCTTGATCATTCATTGGATGTAGGGCATGTCCATTTTCACTTTTCAGCTAATCATCTTACAATTTAGAGCTCACTAAGTAGGCATGCAGCCATTTGTTGATCCTTCTTCCCGCTACTCCCTCCCCAGTCTGCATCACCATATAGAATTCCACCATTTGGTCTTCCAAGGCATGTTCAGTTGGCCAATCCTGGGATTGGGCCCCTGCTCTTCCTATGGGCATCACTAGGGGAAGATGTCCCTTCAGCAGTTGGCTGTTCCAAAAGTCCTTCCCCTCCCCTCTGATTCCTCCTCACCAACGGGCTTCCCTACATAGCAGCTAGTTCAGCAGCTACCAATTGGTGTCATGCCTACCATCGGAAATTGAGATCATACAAAACATGCCAGTGCTTTTGTACAAAGACTCCCTAGCCACCAGATCTATGAAAAATTCATTTCTATTGTTCAGAAGCCACCCTGAAGAGGGTACTCACTTTAAACATAATATATTAAAAACTAAAAGAGCCAGCACCAGTGGCTCACACCTGCAGTCCTAGCTACTCAGGAGGCTGAGATCTGAGGATAGTGGTTCAAAGCCAGCCAGGGAAGGAAAGTCCATGAAACTCTTATCCGTAATTAACTACCAGAAAGCTGTAAGTGGTGCGCTGTGGCTCAAGTGTTAGAGCGCTAGCCTTGAGCTGTAGAGCTCAGGGACAACACCCAGGCTCAGGGTTCACGCCCCATGACCAACAACAACAAAAAAAAATGAATAATAAGATAAACAGTAACATTAGAATATAGTTGAATAAAAGATCTTAGACTTTACTTCTTCATGGAAAAATTAATTAGCAATTATCCATAGTCAAAGATTCAAACTATACCATTAATCACAAAAGAGAATATCAAGAGCAGAAAAAAAGCAAATTATTTTTAACATTTTTGTTGTCTCTTATAGATATTTTGGTTTTGGTTACTATGGGACTAATATACGGCATCTTACCCGTAATGGTCTATTTCAATTCTTGCTGACATGTAGCCACTGTACACTTTTAATGTCCTCCCACTTGTTGTTTTTAATGTCTGAATTTACATCATTTTGTAATATGTACTCCCTTGACAATTTTTTTTTATATTTAAGTTTTTCCATTTAAATTTTTATTATCTTTAAGTAGTTTTACACATGAGGTGCCACTTAACAAAGCATTTTATGAATACAACATATCTTTTTTTAGGTCCAAGATGCTTTTATATCTGATGCTAATTTTTGTTCACTGGCTAGTACTCTATCAACTGAGCCACACCTCCAACCCTTAATACAATATATCTTAATCAATGTCATCCCTTTCAACATCTTCACCCTCACTTCCCTACCTTTAATCCTTATAAAAGGGATAAAAAATACTTTAAAGACTACTATTAAGGTCTGAGAATATCATGAATTTTACTTATACTGCTATGTCATTAAATTTTGCATTACTAACTACCAATATTTTATTTCACCTAGGGAAATTTCTGTAATTGATTGAATTTCAATTCTGTAACTGACTTGTGATTTCCTTTATTTGATTACTTTAATTTATTGGAATTTCTTCATCAATTTTTGTAAAGTGGCACTAGTGGCTATAAACTCCTTTTTGTTTTATCTGGGAAAGTTTTTATTTGCCCTTCATTTCTGAAAGAAAGTTTTGTTGAGTATTTTTGGTGGGACTTTATTTCTTTAGGTTTGTACAATTTCTGTTAATAAGTTCACTCATAGTCACTTGGGATTCCTTTTTATATGACAATTCTCTTATCTCTTGTTGCTCTCAGAAGTTTTCTACTTTGATTTTTATACTTTTATTACATGTCTTGGTATGTTAGCTTTCCAATGGTATTACTTGAAAAAAAAAAAAACACCAGAAATAATCAAAGTAAAACAAGGAAAGACTTAATTTGGCTCATGTTTTTAGAGTTTCCAGCCCATGGTCACTTGGCAATACTGCCTTTGGGCCTGTATGGACACAATATATAATGGTAGCAACACATTGTGGAGAAGCTGTTCATGCCATGGCAGCCAGAAGGCAGAGAGATAGGAAGAGGCCAGGATCCAAATATCCCCTCCAAATGTACACACCCAAAGACATAACTTCCTTCAACTAAGCCCTGCCTCTTAAAGGCACCATTATCAAACTGAAGAAGACTATGCATGCAAGTTGCCCTATCCATAGTAACCAAAAACAAAACATTATAAGAGACAACAAAACCTTCAAAGATTCAAAACATACCATTACACCACCAAAGAGGAAATCAAGACCAAAAAAAAATTATCTATAAAAACACTCTCAGAAAACAAATAACAATTGCAGTACTATCTTTACCTATATGATTGCCTTGAATGAAAATAATTAATTCTCCAATAAAAACATAGAATGAATGAATTTCAAAAAAACAACATCCAACCATATGCTGCCTAGAGAGACTTGCCTTATTTTAAGAACACACATAGACTAAAAATAAAGGGGTAGAAAAGGATAGTCTACACAAGTTGAAACCTACCGAGCAGGGGTAATGATGTTTATTTCAAAGAAAACATAGACTTCAAGTCAAAAACATGCAAAAAAAGATATTATATAACAATAAAAGGATCAATTTATTGAGTATGAAACAACCAAATATATAAAAACAGATTCTGAAAGACCTGAAGGGAAAAATAAATTGTAAACCAAAAATAGGAAGAGATTTCAATAATATCACTTTCAATAATTTAATAATTGGAAGATCACATACAAGACATAATTAATAAATAACATTGGACTTTAACAGTACTGTTTCTAAGTGGACTTAACAGCCCATACTATCTGAGAGCCCTACTTAGTGGAGTATATAGCCAGAGAAAACTAAATAAGTATGTGGAAGAAACATCTACACTCCTGTGTTCACTGCAGCAATATTTGCAATAGACAAGGAATTAACCTAAGTGTCATCAAGTGGTAAACAAAATGCATACATAATAGAATACTCTTCAGTCTTATAATAGAAGAAAATCTTTTACCTATAATAGCATGGATGAAACTGGCAAATATAATGCTAAGTGGTAAAAGCAAGACACAGAAAGACAAATCTACATTTTCTGCCTCACACATGGTGTATAAAACAATTAAACTCAGAACTAAAGAGTAGATTTTTATGTACCAAGGCTGAGAGAGAAGGGAAATAGGGAGATGGTATGTAGGATAAATAGTTTAATTTTTAGGTTAATTGAACAGCATAGTGACTGCATGTACCAAATAAATATTGAATACTTCAGTAAGAGAAAAAGTTTCAAATGCTATCATCACAAAAATGTTAAAAATATTTAACATGATGTTATTTAGCTTGATTTAACCATTTTACATTATATGGAAAACTCATAACATTACTTTATACACATAAATATGTATTATAATTTTCCAATACATAATAAAAATATTTGCTAACATTTACATAGTTTTAACATGAGACACTAATAAATGAAGACAAAAGGAAAGAGACTGCAGATATTGCCTTCTTCAATATTTTTCTAAAAAATTACCTTTACAAAAAGGGAAAGAATATATTCTTTCCTCTATTATCATAGTAATAATTGATGGCTCTCATATTCCCTCAAAATCTCCATGAATCACCCTAAACAAACAGAAAATGTAGTCATTGTATGTTCCTTTCAAATATAGCCACAACAAGCTATTACAAAGTCACCCTCCCTAAGCTCCTTCTATATATATAAAAAAAAACTCTGAAGTAATTCTATTCCTTCTCTTTAGAAACTTTCATTTCTTTTTATTTGAAACTAAAATAATAAAGAAATGTTTTTCAAGTAAAAATAAAGGTGATGATTTCAAGGAAGACTCATAATCCTGCTGAATCTTACCCTAGTTGTTAATTTAATAAATAACATCAGGTCCTCAAAGGCTTTCTTGCTACTTATACTTTAATAGAGACTTCAGGGAAAATGATAATTTCTATATAAGTAAGCTAAACAAATAGTATCCAAATTGCACATTGTAATCACCTAGGGAATTTTTTTAATACCTGGGTCCCACTCAAAGACATTCTGATTTAATTGTTATGTAGTCCATGTGAAGTATTGGAATTTAAAAACCTCCCCAGTGTTTCTAATATACAACAAAGTATGGGAATTCCTAATTTAAATCCTAAAACTGATCTGTAATCACATACTCTGTATGTATGTATGTGTGAGTGTGTGTGTGTGCATGCACATGTATGACTAAGAGAAAGTGATTTGATTTCACCTTTTGTAATTTTAGAAGAGAGATAGTTTTCATTTTTGGAATTATAATTATCCTTACATTTCTATTCCTTAGCATTTATTTTCATTACCAATTTTAACGACTATTCTGGTCGCTATCAACAAAAACAACTAGATACATCCATGAGCATATTATCTGTCCCCAAACAGATATTTACAAGCCACAAATGTTCTATTATCTGGGAAGAACAACTTGAAATTTCTTTTCAGTGTTGCTTCTCCTTAAGAATATAAATACTACGGAAACCTCTGAGATTGGAAAGCTGCAATGAAGTCCTCTTTTTAATAAGTAATCCTAAGAAGCTACTCTTCTTCACTGCAAGAATATTCTATTTTCTTCAGAAAAAAGCCAGACAGCTACTTATACTTTCATTTCCATATTAATTTTAGCTATATGTCTGAATAACAGAAGGACTAGTGTTGGATGAGAGGTATGGTACATGAATTTATCTGTGTAATATGACTGTACTAATTTTTATAAAATCTTGGAATTCGGAGGTGAGATTTAAGAACTCATTTAGAACAGTCCCTCTCCTCTTTTACAGATGAGAAAATCAAGGTTTAGGGAGATAAATGGGCTTGATCACTGAGGCATTTGGTTAAGTTTTGGTAGGAGTATGGACTAGAATCTGTTCAGAATGCTTGTTCTGAAATATTATAAAAGCTACTGATTTCAGTCATTGATCAGAAATTAAACAATGGTTCAAGGTTACTCTGGGTAAAAAGTTCATAAGACTTCATCTCACTGAAAAAAGCTGGATATGGCTACTTATCATCCCAGCCATGCAGGAGGTATAAAATAACAGGATCACATTCCAGACCAGCTGAGAAGCAAGACTCTATATGCAAAATAACAAAAGCAAAGAAAGATGTGGCACAAAAGGTAGAACACCTACCTAGAAAGTATGATCCTCTAAGTTCAAACTCCTGTGGCCCCCCCTCGCCAAAAAGAAAAATCTTAGAAATATTTTTTATAGTGAACAGAGGTTACCCACGCCCCTGGGAAGCCAAAATGGATACCAGTGATCCAAATATCTCAAGGAACAGGAGACAATAACACTGGGATTTTTCATACTGTTGACTAAGACACACCGTATCACAATCACCTACAGAAGAATAGTAAACCTACATATTTGTTGTTTCAATTCCAAAACTGATGAATCAGAATCTGTGGCTCAGAGCTCAGGAACCCAAATACAAACAAACCAAGTAATGATACAAAAGTAAAATAGAAAAAAAATCCAGCAACAATAGCAACTTGTTTCCTTTTTTTGAAGTTCATTTTATAGAATATTACTTTATCTGGTCGTCTGTCTATAGCTATTCAGTCCTTGCCCTCTACTCCTATACTTAGCCTCCTTTGGCCTCTGTATATTAATGACTAGGGTCATATATAGTTTACCACTTCCTAGTTTTATTTATTTGTTTTAGTCATTCAGTGTGTTTACTTGTATATTTATAGCCACATCCTAGTTACTAAAAATGAAGGAAACCAGACAGCCTATGTTTCTTTAGTTCTGGCTTACTTCAATTAATATAATATTTTCCATTATCTCTCTCAGTATTTTCCATTGTCTATCCGTTCTTTCTGGGCTAAAGACCTAAAGAGAGACTTCTCAGAGGAAGAAAAAAGAATGACTAGTATACACATGAAGAAATGTTCAGTATCTTTGGCCATAAAAGAAATGCAAATCAGGGGAGAAAGATGGCGCCGACAGAGTAGGGAGGCACCCCGACTTGCTCCAACTGAATAGCGAGCTGGGAACTCCAGCACCCAACACCCCATCAAGAACCCAGCAAAACCAGCAGCCAGAAGCAGTGGAGAAACGCAGTAAAACAAAAAGAAGCAAAAAAGAAGAGCAAAAAACCTACACGGAGCCGGAGAATCTCCGGGGCACCCTCCCCCCACCAGCTGACCCTGGCCCAAACAGGGTCAGGCTGGGAAAGGGGAACCCGGTGATCAGCAGACAGGCTGCCGGGAGTGCAGAATCCAGATAGCGGGAGACCCCATGGTCAGGGTGGGTCCGCACGGGAGGGTGCGGACCAAGACACACAACAGCAGTGACGAGAAGTTCGGGTCCACACCGGGCTCGGACAGGGGGACCCAGCACGGCAGAAGGAGGGAACCGGGGAAGCCACCACAACACTTCGCCACCCCCTGAGGGACCAACGGCTGCACGGAGCACACACACAATGCAGGATCAGTGAGTCCCCCATTAGCCCCTCACCCAGCGGGAGACCAGCTATCAGAGTCCCAAGACCTACAAAGAAGCTAGATCTCCCTCCCTCCCCCTCCCCACCCCGTAGGAACAAAGAACCCCCAAATCAGGCGGGAAGCTCCCTTCCAGCGCTGGGAAGTCAGTTTAGCAGAGGAAGGGTGGAGCAGCCCCAAGGCCCCACAGGTTCCTGAACTGGCAGAACCGGCCCCGCCCCCTTCCCAACAGGGGCCGGGAGACGGATGGCAGTGTAAGCCCCACCCGAGGCGCCTAGACCTTGGAGACTCTTACAACTAAAATCACAGGTGCTGGTGGGCAATACCAGCACAGCAGGGACACCTGGGCCTGATCACGTCCCCTCCTCGCAGCGGAGGCGAGGTCTGAGGGTGCTAACCCACACCCGGACAGTCGATCCCACTGGGCCCCACACATACCGCCCCCCTGCAACGGACTCGCGGGAGGGCACAAACACAACCCAACAACCCGGGGCTTGCTCTGGGAGGCATACCCCGCTAAAGTGCCTGTTGTAGTGGACGCACAGTGCACAGGAGGGCGGGGCCCCGGCGACAGCACCCGCTCTGGTAGGCGTACCCTGCACTGGTGGGCGGGGCCACAGCGGCAGCACCTGCTGCCGTAGACACACCTACACAGGAGGGAGAGAAGAGCTACAAACCAAACCTGAGAAGCTATACACAGATCTCCAGATGCGCAAATCACAAAGAAACATAACACAGTTCATCAAAGGGCAAGCCAACTCGCCAGCTCCAAAAAGCAGCACGACTGAAGAGGAGATGGAGACTAAAAAAGCAAATGAGGCCATGTTAACAGGAATGATGGAAAGCGTCAGAAATGAAATCAGAAAACAATTCCAGGAGTTTAGAGCAGAAATCTTGAAGGACACCCAGGAAGCCAAGAAAGAAATGGAAGCAAAAATGGATACAATGCAAGCCTCCTTTAAAGAAAATCTCCACATCCTGAGAATTGAAATGCATGAAAAAATAGATTTAAAATAAAACTCTTTAAAGGAAGAAATTTCCACGATCAGAGCTGATATGACAACCATAAATAGCTCTCTGACATCCATAAACTCCGCAATTGAAACCATAACACAAAGAGTGGACCATATGGAATCCAGAATCTCTCGCCTGGACGATGAAGCAGCCGACAACAACCAGAAAATGACCACACTCCAAGAAAAGGTGAAGCTTCAGGGCAGATTAATCCAGGAACTAATGGACAAAGACAAGAGATATAATCTGCGCATAATTGGAATAGAAGAAGGAGCCGAATACCAGAGCAGAGGGCTTAAACATGTTCTCAATAAAGTCACTGCAGAAAACTTCCCCAATCTCACAGGGGACCCCATCCAGGTAACCGAAGCCTATAGGACACCTGGCAGGCCAGACCCCAGGAAAGCCACCCCAAGGCACATAATATTCAAGACTACAGACCTCAAGATTAAAGAGCAAATTCTGAATTCAGCCAAAGTGAAGAAGGAAACTTTCTACAACGGGAAGAGGATTCGAATAACATCTGACTTATCCACACAAACTGACCAAGCTTGAAGTGAGGGGAAGAACACCATCCAAATACTTCAGGCTAATAATTTGCAACCTCGGATCAAATATCTAGCGAAATTGGAGTTCACATTCGAAGGGATCTTTCCACACGAAAGAGCTAAAGGAGTATGTGAATAAAAAACCAGCCTTACAGCGAATTCTAAGAGGAGAGCCCCACCCAACAGAGATCGTAAAAGACACACAGACAGAATCAGAAAGAAATTTCAATAGCCAAAGTCCAACAGAAAGAACAGCTCACTAAAGACAAGGGGAAAAAAAATAAAAGAGGAAAAAACAGCCCAACAAGAAAATGGAAGGAGAAAAAACACCCTTATCCTTGATCTCTTTAAATATAAATGGTTTAAACTCCCCGATAAAGAGGAGCAGACTGGCAGAATGGATTCGCAAACAAAAAGTTGACATCTGCTGTCTACAAGAGACCCACCTTACAGCAAGAGACAAAAACAGGCTTCGAATGAAAGGATGGAGCAAGATCTACCAAGCAAATGCACCCACCAAAACGGCAGGTGTAGCCATTCTGATCTCAGACAAGCTGGACTTCTCATTAAAGTCAACTCAAAAAGACAAAGAAGGACACTACATATTAATACAAGGAAAAATCCAGAATCAAGACATCACTTTGATAAATGTATACTCACCGAACAAAAGAGGCCCTACATATGTCAAGAAAATTCTCACAGAATTACAGAATTAGACCCAAACACAATCATAGTGGGTGACTTTAATACCCCTCTCTCCCCAAGAGACAGATCCAACACCCAGAGGATTAGTAAGGGAGCTGAGGACCTAAATAACACCATTTCCCAAATGGATCTAACAGACCTATATAGAACCTTCCACCCTACAGAGACCCAACACACCTTTTCAGCAGCCCATGGATCATATTCCAAAATAGACCACGTCATAGCCCACACAAAGAACCTCAGCAAATACAAAAGTATTGACGTCATCCCATGTATTATATCTGATCACAGTGGATTAAAGGTAACCCTCAACAACAAAGGATACCACAGAGGCTATACACACTCTTGGAGGCTAAACCCCACGCTGCTATCCAACACTTGGGCCACAGACCAAATTAAAGATGAAATCAACGAATTCATAAGCCACAATGACAATGAAAACACATCACAAAGAAACCTATGGGACACAGCTAAGGCAGTACTGAGGGCCAAGATCATTGCCCTCAGCACTCACATTAAAAGAATGGAAGCAGAGCAGGTGAATACCCTCACGATGAAACTAAAACAACTGGAGAAACAAGAAATGACAGAATCTAAAACGACTAGGAGGGGAGAGATCACAAAGATTAAAGAAGAGATAAATCTGATTGAAAATAGAAAGACCATTCAACAAATAAATAAGACTAAAAGCTGGTTCTTTGAGAAAATAAACAAAATTGACAGACCCCTTGCAAGACTTACAAAAAAAAAAAGAAGAGAAGAGACTCATATACATAAAATCAAGGACTACACCGGAAAAATTACAAGTACACATGATATTCAAACAATCATAAGGAGCTTTTTCCAAAACCTCTACTCAGCAAAAAACAATAATTTTACAGAAATGGATCAATTCTTACAGAAGTACAAACTGCCCAAACTGAACCAAGAAGAAATAAATCAACTAAATAAACCAATAACTTACAGTGAGATACAGGAGGTAATCAAGAACCTCCCTACTAAGAAAAGCCCAGGCCCAGATGGTTTCACCAACGAATTCTACAAAACCTTTAGTGAGGAGCTAATACCAACACTCCTCAAACTCTTCCGCGAAATAGAAACAGAGGGAGAAATCCCAAACTCATTCTACACAGCTAATATCATACTCATTCCCAAACCAGGCAAAGACCCAACAAAAAAAGAGAACTACAGACCAATATCACTAATGAACACAGACGCAAAGCTCCTCAATAAAATATTAGCTAACAGGATCCAGAAACTGATCAAGAAAATCATACATCATGACCAAGTAGGTTTCATCCCTCAGTCACAAGGATGGTTCAACATCCGTAAATCAATCAATGTAATTCACCACATAAACAGATCTAAAATTAAGAAATACATCATTATCTCAGTCGATGCCCAAAAAGCCTTTGACAAAATACAACATTAATACCTATTAAAAGCTTTGGAGAGAACAGGAATAGATGGAACATTCCTCAAAACAATAAAAGCCATATACAACAGACCAACTGCTAATATCATATTAAATGGAGAGAAACTTAAATCATTCCCCCTAAACTCAGGAACAAGACAAGGATGCCCACTCTCTCCACTTCTGTTCAACATAGTGCTGGAATCCCTAGCCATAGCAATAAGGCAAGAGGAGGACATCAAAGGGATCCACATCGGCAAGGAAGAAATCAAGTTATCCCTATTCGCAGACGACATGATCTTATATCTGAAGGACCCAAAATACTCAGTACCCAAACTCCTACACCTAATAAACCAATTTGGCAAAGTAGCAAGATACAAAATCAATCCACAAAAGTCAGCAGCTTTTCTGTACACCAGCAATATACAAACAGAAAAGGAAATTATGGAAACAATTCCATTTACAGTAGCCAAAAAAAGAATAAAGTACCTAGGGATCAACTTAACCAAGGACGTGACGGACCTATTTAATGAAAACTACAAAAATCTAATAAGGGAAATCAAAGAAGACACAAGGAGATGGAAAGACCTCCCATGCTCATGGGTAGGCAGAATCAATATAGTGAAAATGGCCATATTGCCCAAATTGTTATACAAATTCAATGCAATACCTATCAAAATCCCAGCCACATTCTTCACTGATATAGAGAAACCAATCCATAAATTCATATGGAACAGCAAAAAACCTAGAATAGCCAAAGCAATTCTAGGCAAAAAAAAGCAGTGCAGGAGGTATCACAATACCAGACTTCAAGCTCTACTACAAGGCCATCATAACAAAAACAGCATGGTATTGGTATAAAAACAGATCTGAAGACCAATGGATTAGAACTGAAGACCCAGAAATAAAACCGCACTCTTACAGCCAACTGATATTCGACAAAGGAGCTAGAGACATACAATGGAATAAACATAGCCTCTTCAACTACTGGTGCTGGGAAAACTGGGCAGCCATATGCAGAAAACTCAAAGTAGACCCAGGCCTATCACCATGCACCAAGATCAACTCAAAATGGATCAAGGACCTCAATATCAGACCTGAATCCTTGAAACTACTGAAGGACAGAGTAGGAAAGACGCTAGAACTTATAGGCACAGGAAGGAACTTCCTGAATAGAGTCCCAGGGGCAGAAGAAATAGGGGAGAGACTCAACAAATGGGACTACTAAAAATTAAAAAGTTTCTGCACAGCTAAGGACATAGCCACCAAAATAGAAAGACAGCCAACGATATGGGAAAGGATCTTTACCAGCACAGCAACAGACAAAGGCCTGATATCTGTCATCTACAGAGAACTCAAAAAACTAAGCCCCTCCAAGCCCAATAAACCTATTAGGAAATGGGCAAAAGAGCTAAAGAGAGACTTCACAAGAGAAGATATAAAAATGGCAAAGAAACACATGAGGAAATGCTCAACATCCCTGGTAGTAAAGGAAAAGCAAATAAAAACAACCCTGAGATACCACCTCACCCCAGTTAGAATGGCCTATACTCTGAACTCAGGAAACAACAAATGCTGGAGGGGGTGCAGGGAAAGAGGAACCCTTCTCCATTGTTGGTGGGAGTGCAAATTAGTACAACCACTTTGGAGAACAGTATGGAGGTTTCTCAAAAAGCTCAATATAGACCTACCCTATGACCCAGCCATACCACTCCTAGGCATCTATCCTAAACAGCAAAACCTAAGATATCAAAAAGACATTTGTACTTCCATGTTTATTGCGGCACAATTCACAATAGCCAAAATATGGAAACAACCCAGATGCCCCTCCACAGACGAATGGATCCAAAAGATATGATACTTATACACAGTGGAATACTACATAGCGATTAGGAATGGTGAAATATTGTTATTCGCAGGGAAATGGTCAGAACTCGAACAAATAATGTTGAGCGAGACAAGCCTAGAACACAGAAAACAAAGGGGCATGATCTCCCTGATATATGACTGTTAACAAAGGGAGACGGAGAGACAGTAGAGACCAAGTCTGTGAATACTCTATATGTTCTTGATACATTGTATATTGTATATATGTCTACCTGACCTAGAGAAGGGATAGAAAAACATGACGTAAGATATCACAAGAAATGTACACACTGCCCTACTCTGTAACTGTACCCTTTTTGCACAACACCTTGTAAAAAAATTTGTGTTCAATTAATAAACAAAAAAAATAAATAAAAGAAAAGAAAAGAAATGCAAATCGATACAACACTGAGATTCCACTTCACTTTAGTTAGAATGGCCATTACCAGGAAAACTAACAATAATAAATGTTGGCAGGGATGTGGCCAAAAAGGAACCCTATCACACTGTTGGTGGGAACGTAAACTTGTTCAACCGCTCTGGAAAGCAGTATAGATGTTCCCCCAAAAGACTAAACATAGAGCTTCAGTATGACCCAGCAATTCCACTCCTAGACATTTATCCAGTGGGCCACAAGAAGACCACATGAAAGTCACCAGCACAACCCTGTTTACTGCATCATTGTTTACCATAGTCAAGATATGGAATCAATGGGTCTGGGAATGTGGCCTAGTGGTATAGTGCTTGCCTTGTATACATGAAGCCCTGGGTTTGATTCCTCAGCACCATATAGAGAGAGAAAAAGCCAGAAGTGGCACTCTGGCTCAAGTGGTAGAGTGCTAGCCTTGTGCAAAAAGAAGCCAGGGACAGTGCTCAGGCCCTGAGTCCAAGCCCCAGGACCGGCAATAAAAAAGATATGGAATCAGCCTAGGTGTCCCTCAGTGGATGAATGGATGTCAATGGGACTTCCAAATCTCCATCACATTTCTAGACACAAAATTAATTTAGCACTTACTATCTCCAATTGAGGAGAGTTTATATTCTTTGGAAAGAAGAGGAACAATTTTCAATGTGGCTGTTAAAATAATTCTTAGTCTCACAAGGTTGAAAATATCAATGATAAAGCAATGAAATACATCAACTCATGAAAATGCTATATAACAACTATTATGAAAACAACACAAGATTCTAGGGTTAGAATAAGCATCATTCTTGGAAAAACAATATCTCACCAGTTCTGGAGCATAGTCAAGTTCCAAAATGGAAAAAAAAATCATTACAAGTCTCCCCTACAACTACCAGACACCAATCTATTTTGATAGTGAACAGTCTTCAATGACACTGAACATTACAGTTTTCAGAAGAAAGGCTCCAAACAGCTACAGCAGCTAGTAGAAGCAATGTTGCAGTTTTCTGTCTGAAAGCTGGAGACATGTAGGAGACAAGCAAATATATAGAAACTGCTAGCTCAGCAACATAGTCTGTAAGAGATAAAAAGAGGAGAAAAAGAAAATTTCCTGTGTGTAACCCTGAATTATATGATTTAGCAATCCAAGTTTCTGTATCTAAATTTTAATCCCACTTTTAATTTGGGAAGATCCTCACCTACAGAAGCTTTCCTGACAAGGCAGGGTCTACCTTATTTATCTCTGCATAGAGACTGTTCCTGATATATTGCTGAGGCCTTGTTGCAACATCTCTAATAGTGGCAATGAAAACTCAGCAGAACACTAGAGGTGGTACTTTTCTAGGAGCTCCACAAAGCAGGAGAGAAAAGTTAGCATATATGTTTTAAATATATATATTATATCAAGCAAATATTTATTTTGTTCAAATACCAGGAAATAGATACTAAAAAGGGGTAGAGCCAAGAGGAAAGGTACAGATGAATGAAGAGAAGGAGGGAGAATGCAGTCAATAATCCAAGGTATATCCTACAAACTGAAGAAAAGTGGGGGATAGTGTGGGTTGGGAGGGATGGGTGAAAATGTTGAAAAGGGCAATATTGATCAAGATGCATTGTATCCATGAACTGTTTTTTTAAATGGCAACTCCTTTATACAACTACTTAAAGATACATATGAGGGGCTGGGGATATAGCCTAGTGGCAAGAGTGCCTGCCTCGGATACACGAGGCCCTAGGTTCGATTCCCCAGCACCACATATACAGAAAAAAAAACGGCCAGAAGCGGTGCTGTGGCTCAAGTGGCAGAGTGCTAGCCTTGAGCGGGAAGAAGCCAGGGACAGTGCTCAGGCCCTGAGTCCAAGGCCCAGGACTGGCCAAAAAAAAAAAAAAAGATACATATGAAACCATATCCCCTCTGTACTTTGACAATAAAAAAATGAATAAACAGATTTTTTAAAAAACTTGTGGGCTGGGATGGGAAGATGAAACTGGGGAAAAGCAAAGGTAGGCATGATTGTCTAAAATAGAAATATACTCATTATCTATTACCTGACTTATGGAATGGTAACCCTTCTGTATAACTCCTTAATAATAAAAAAAATATATTTTTAAATTTTTCAAAGAGAAAAAAAATATTTATTTTGTACTACCTCCATGCCAGTCATTATGGTAAAGAAACAAGAACAGTAGGAGGAGAAGGAGGAGGAGGAGTAAAAACAACAGAGTACACTGTCCTTTCCCTTAAAGGTGGAAGCACAAGTCTTTTCTCTCAAAGTGGAGACACAAGTTAGGTGGTACCTAAAATGTTGTTCAATCCATTCTCTGCACAAAAGGGAAAAAAGAGACTCTGACTCACTCTCGAGGAAGCAGAGTAGGTTTTTCAGAAGTGGATGTTCCCTGAATATCCACTGTGCTATGTCCTGTGCTGGATGTTACAGCTACCAGAGATGCCTGAACACTTGGCTTTCCTTCCAGGTGCCTCAGAACTCATGGGGAACACAGGAAAAGACATCCAACCAATAGCCCAAAGGTAGTCATAGAAATAGCTCCTGACCAAAATTATGTGCTGTGAGGGAATGAAGGAAGGAGCTGCTAACTCTGAATTTTTCCCAACCTATCTCCACTAATTCAATTCCACTTATTCCACAATTAAAATAGAGCAAGTGGTTTTACATGGCAAAGTCTCAGTGTGCCCAGGATAGACTCTGTTTCTCAGACTTCCTGGAGATAAAGCCATTCCATCCTAAAAAAGAAACTGCAGTGATTTCTGAGCCACTGTTCATGTGAATAGTGATAAGCTTTCCACTTGGGAACACCATTCCCCAAGAAATTTGATTCATAATATTAGCCCTCAAAAAACTTTCCCCTTTTTTCTCTGTAACTGTTCATCCTTTAGGAATCAAGGTTTGTAGTTAGGGGCCTGAAACAATTAGTTCTGTTTATTATATCTTACAGCTTATAGAAAGAAAGCACAGAAGAACTCACTGTGTACATGGTACAGAATATCAATTGACTAAGCCTCTGAAAGACTCAGTGATGCCCTCCCCTGGACGTGATAAGAAAACTCATGAATTTAAACAAGAAAGCTAGGCAGCCTTTGTCCCTGTTCAAGAACAAAGGTCCAGTTGTGTAGTTGAATGTTTGATGTGATGAAGAAGCATAGAGACAAGATATCAAAGTTGATTCCATGTTTCAGTAATTTACTGTATTTTCTGTACAGATAGACATTTTGAATACAGTTTTGGATGAAAGGGGTTTTTGTTTTGTTTTGTTTTGTTTTTTTAACGGAAGCTGTTAACTTCTTTTTTTCAGAAGGCTTTGGATATTTGGTATTATTTTACTTTTGGTTTTAATTATTCTGAGAAAGTACCAGATAACTTTGTGATTGCATGTCTGCATTTTGTTTAACACATATGTTAAAAAAAAGAAAACAACAAAGCCCAGGCTTTGTAAACAACAAAGCCCAGTTGTAATCCCAGCTTCAAGAGGTGGAGGCAGGAGGATATGAGTTCAAGGCCAGCCTGGAGCTACATAGGTAGACACTGTGCCCAAAAAACAATTTTAAATGAAACACTAAATTAAAGAAAACACAGTATTGAGTCCAGTGGTAGAAACCTGTTTACTTCCCTAAGGTGAGAGGCTACTGTATTACAAATTTCATCGTCATTTTTGTAGAGTCATATGGCACATAACCTTTGTTTATTGTGTGGCTAAGGCTGGAAGAAAAGTGGTATATGTGAGTTTTCAACTTACAACTTTATCCTGTCCTCAGCTTTGGATTTGGCCGAGCGGGGGGTGGGAGGGTGAAGAAAATTTCCATGTAGATCCATTCTTCCAAGAAAAAGAAGCAAAAAATGTCTTATGACACCTCTGAGTTTCTGGCATTTTACATTCAATAGTTTTTTTTCTTTCTTTCTTATAAAGGCATGAATAACTTTTCTTTTGACCCAAAATGCATACTTGAACATTTGGACTCATTTTTCCGGGTGATGGCTGAAAAGCTGAGTCAGGTAAGTTTCCCAATTGGAACTGAACTTCCTCATCAGAGAATGGCCCCAGAAGAGATGTTTTCTGTCCTGTGGCTGACTCACTGTAAATTTAGTAGGAATTAAGGATCAGAAAAACACCTCACTCAAGGAAAATACTTCCAGTAACAAGTGTGGATCTGGTCAGGTCACAAGATAAGAAGAAAATCAGGGCTAAAAAAAGTCAAGAAATACAGTTCCAATATAAAATATTAGGGCTGCGAATGTGGCTTAGTGGTATGGTGCTTGCCTAGACAGGCTTGATTCCTTAGTACCATACCAACAGAATAAAGCAAGAAGTGGAGCTGTGGCTCAAGTGGTAGAGCAACTGCCTTGAGCAAAAGGAGCTCAAGGACAGTGCCCAGGCCCTGAGTTCAAACACCACAACTGGCAAAAACAAAACTAAACAAAGAAATAACAATTCATCTTCCCTTTTTTGCCCATAAAATTTACACTCTATGGTGAACATACAATATTTCCAATACTTCCAAATCAACAGGACTAGTGTCAGATCTTTACAATACGACTTTGTGAGTGGAGGAACAATTAAACTCAGTAGGTGAAATTAAGAAGAGGTCATATAATTTGTGTCAGTCTTCTGCAGTGGCTGCTCAGTGCTATGGGTGCTGCAATGCTGAGACCAGAGGATGGATTTCCCAAACTTCCACTGTGATAGAAATGGCCAAATAGCAAATGTTGAGCATTCTAATGATAAGTCAGATTGGTCAATCATTTTGAATTGGAATAAAATCTTGCTCATGAAGAAACTCTTAGATTTCCTTACATTTCTCCTTCATCCCCATTCCCTCCATTCTCCTACTGAAAACCACCAACACCTCCAGCTTGGAGGAAAATTAAACAACACATTAACATGCTTTCTTTGGGAGCAATCCTTTTTATTAAAACTGAAGCATAAAGTTTAAAGTATAAGATAGGTTCCAAAATTAAGAGAAGCAGCTCCCCACACAGAATACTCCACCCACCAATTGATCAAACATCAGAAAATGTATACTAATGCACCAAGTTCTCTCCAGAGAATAAATTAACAGGTAGTCTCCTCCCTCACCAATCTGCCCTCTCCCTCCCCTCTTCTCTTTGTAAACCAAGCTGGTCTTAGGCTCATGATCATTCTGTGCCAACCTCCTAATGCTTGGATTCTTGGTTTAAAAGTATATACCATCTCTCTTATTTCAGAGGGGCTACTCTACAAAATAGGGTAATGGGCAAAGGCTGATTCACCCTGAACAGTAGTGAGGGAGAAGTAGGAAGCACTCATGGGAGACAGTCAACAATTGAAGTGAGTAAATGAAAAATTACAGGGATGACACTTGACCTAACCCTCCTATGAGCCTCAACTGACCATTGGTGCCTGTCAGAAAATGAAGAATTTCAGATCTGAAAAATAAAAGTCGAAGACAAACATTTACCAGTATTTATTCCCTGTCTATTTCCGTTACCTGGAATATGAAGTGTTCAGGTGTGGATATTTAATGCCTTTTTACAACAGAGAACTTCTTGCTACATTGAAATGATAAAGCCATAAAAGAGATCTGAACAAATAGATTCTGCCAAATGTGGCTTCAAAACTCACATTTATTATTAGTCATACTGTTTCATAAAACCTTGTAACAAATCTACTTGAGTTATACTCTTATCTCAAGACTTGCACATTCAAAGAAGGGAATTACATGTCTCCTTTTGATCCCCTTCTCCTACTGGCAAATTCAGCTTCAATCAAACAACAGGAAAGATGAGAGGGTAGGAAGCAATGAAAGAATAATTTATCACCACAAAACAAAGGTCTTATAGGACCCTTAAAGACTCAATTTACACAGACACTTTGAGATTCTTCTTCACCTAGATTAGAGAAAAAGGTTTTGAACATGCTAAACTAAATTGATTTGCATTTACACCCCACAACTCAGACCCCAGAGACTCCAATTACATATCTCATCATATCCAGGACCTGTGGAAAACTGAGATTTGTTTCATAGTCAACTGTTACAATCAACTCAAAATTCTTCCTTCAAGAGAGATAGAGGATATCATGTTTCTCTCAAATTTTAGGCAGGATTAAGAAAACTATTAGAAATGTGATGTTAATGCCTATAATAAGTGAAAGTGAGTGGAATTCTAGAAAAATCCAGTGAGTTAATAAATTACTTTGTTTTCCTAGATTATTCCTAGGTGCTTATCTTGTATATGCTAATGAAGCAAAAGATAGAAGATCACATTTTCTCTTATAAAGGCTAGACAGTTAATGCCTTTGAGGCACTAGAGATAGGCCTTTGAACAAGCACTTAGGCCAAATGTGTATAAATTTTTTGGAGCTTGGAAAGCTTCAAGCACTTTCAAGTAGCTTCAAGCATATTAGTCCTGGTTTACACAAAGCATAGTAAGTCTGATAGGTTGTAGAAAAATAATAATGTTGTTAATCCAAGCCAGCTTGGAAGTGAATGATCCACTCCAACAATCAAAATTGATTTGATGCCCTTTGGATAGTGTGACTCAGTTCCTAGAGGGCTAAAAGATAATAGACATTTTATTTAGGCCGCATTCACACTTCTCTTTGATTCTACACAAACAAAACAAGCCAATGGTTTCCTGTGATCCAGCCTAAAATATTAGCCTTAAGTGCTAGTGTCTCCAGGAAAAAAAAAAAAAAGGTTAGCTATTACATAATACTCAGGGCTGCAAGCATCTTCTTCCCTAAATGCATTTCTTTTGCAATTGATATTATCTAGGGAAGATGGTAAAGATAAAGTCAATGTAATCTAAAGAAAAAATCCAAATCATGAAATAGCTTAGAATAAACATACGTTACTACTTTCAAATAAATACAACGCACACCGGACTTAAAATTCTTTAAGGAAATATTATCCTAGTATAGCCCTGAGAGATTTACTTAATGAAAAATTAGAATTTATTTGGGGCTGGGAATATGGCCTAGTGGCAAGAGAGCCTGCCTCGTATACATGAAGCCCTGGGTTCAATTCCCCAGTACCACATTTATGGAAAACGGCCAGAAGTGGTGCTGTGGCTCAAGTGGCATAGTGCTAGCTTTGAGCAAAAGGAAGCCAGGGACAGTGCTCAGGCCCTGAGTCCAAGGCCCAGGACTGGCCAAAAAAAAAAAAAAGAGAAAGAAAAAAAGGAAGAAAGAAAGAAAGGAAAGAAAGAAAGAAAGAAAGAAAGAAAGAAAGAAAGAAAGAAAGAAAGAAAGAAAGAAAGAAAGAAAGAAAGAAAGAAAGAAAGAAATGAAGGAAGAAAGAAAGAGAGAGAGAGAGGGAGGGAGGGAGGGAGGGAGGGAAGGAAGGAAGGAAGGAAGGAAGGAAGGAAGGAAGGAAGGAAGGAAGGAAGGAAGGAAGGAAGGACAAGAAATCAAGATTAGGGTGGGATCCAGGGGAGGAAGACCAATAAAGAGAAGTGGAGAAGAATGCAGTCATAAAATTCAATGCAAGGTGGGAAAAACTGGAAGAGAAAAGGAAAGGGGTGATATTGTTCAAAAAGAAATTTACTCTTACCTGACTTATGCAATTTTAACCCTTCTGCAAATCACCTTTATAATAACATTTAAAACAATGTATATCCTACAAAATTAAGAACATTGAGAGAGGTAGAAAGTTGAGAGAAGGGGTGGAGTTAGGAGGAATGGGAGAGAATGATAAAAGGAGTGGACACAGATCAAGATGCATTGTATTCATAAACTTTGTACAGCTACTGCAAGATAATAATAAAGAAACCAAACTTTAACCTCTCTGTACATCAGTTTTATAATAAAAACTGAAAAATAATAATAATAATAAAGAAACCAAGATTAAAATTTCAACAAATAGAAGCTTTGGTAATATGAACAAATGGCAATACATGTTGAAGCTGAGTGATGAGTACATGGAGATTCATTATAATATTTTAATTTTGAATGGGTTTAAGAGTTTTCACAACAAACTCCTTTTTATTTTTTTTAAGTTTTTATTATAAAACTGATATACAGAGAGGTTACAGTTTCATACGTTAGGCATTGGATACATTTCTTGTACTGTTTGTTACCTTGTCCCACATACCCCCCTCCCCCTCCCCCTTACCCTTTCCCCCCTTGAGGTGTTCAGTTCATTTACACCAAACAGTTTTGCAAGTATTGCTTTTGTAGTTGTTTGTCTTTTTTTACCCTGTGTCTTTCAATTTTGGTATTCCCTTTCCATTTCCTAGTTTTAATACCAGTATACACGGTTTCCAATATACTCAGATAAGATTACAGAGATAGTGTAGATACAATCACAAGAAGGTGATACAAGAACATCATCAATAGTAGAAGCTACAGATACACATGGGATGTTGAAAGGAGTTACAACTGTGATATAACAATCATTTCCATAAAATGGAATACCTTGCTAAACAAAAGTAACTTTTAGGTTATCTTTCTGGATTATTACTACTAATTTGAAGTTGCTAGGATTAATGCTTGAGCTTTGACTTTATCAAAACTCTTTCATCATAGCTTCCAGGTTCTTGAACTCCACTCTCTCAAACTCAGTCTGTCTGTATTGAAGTTCTTGAGACAGGGTAATTGGGATCCTACAGAGCCAGAACTTCTTCTTCTAGTAGAAACATCAAGAGAAGTATAAGATAAGGGAAAAGAGAAGATATAAGACAAGGAGATAAAGGCTAGCTTTGAAATCCAAAGCCTGTTTCAAAGGCATCACCTGCTGTTACTTTGCTGCATTTAAAAGTATATACTGTCCTTTATTCTCTCTCTTACCTAAGTTCTGCCAACATTCATCATAAGTAGGCCACGTTCTCCTGGCCAGACGGAAAACCTATCAGGGATGGTGGCTTCAGTCCATTGCTTTACTGAATGAGGGAAAGATTTTTCTGGCTCTGGCATGTCTTACATACTGGGGAAATTCATAGTTGAGCACATTTCTCATTTGACTTTGCTCCACAGAATGTCTTAGAAGAACTTGGTAGGACATCTTTCTTTATCTTATTGTTTTTAGACTTTTTCCTAGAGACTATTTCTAGGCAAGAAGCAATGACTCTTAGATCAAAACTGTATTCTCCCCATGATAAACTAAATTCAAGAAAGAAGATACTCTACAAAATGACTTTCCTATAACTCATATGGTACAATAGAGTTTTTCAAGATTTCTGAACTATAAGAAAAAAAACAAAGAAATGAAAACAAGAAAATAGTTAAGCTGTGTTTTGTTTTTGCTTCTAAGTTAATATTTTATTATCAAACTGAAATACAGGGAGGTTACAGTTTCATACATTAGACATTGGATACATTTCTTGTACTGTTTGTTACCTTGTCCCACATACCCCCTCCCCCTCCCACTTTCCCTTCCCCTCCATGAGATGTTCAGTTCATTTATACCAAAAAGTTTTGCAAGTATTGCTTTTGTAGTTGTCTTTTTTTACCCTGTGTCTCTCAAATTTGGTATTCCCTTTCAATTTTCTAGTTCTAATACCAGTATACACGGTTTCCAATATACTCAGATAAGATACAGAGATAGTGTAGGTACAACCACAGGAAGCAGATACAAGAAGATCATCAGTAACAGAAGCTACAGTTACACATAGCACGTTGAAAGTAGTTACAACTGTGATATAACAATCATTTCCATAAAATGGAGTTCATTTCACTTAGTATCATCTTATGTGTTCATAAGGGTACAGCTATTGGGCTCTTGGGATCCTCTGCTGTGACTTGCCTAAACCTGTGCTAATTAATCCCTATAAGGGAGACCTTAGAGTCCATGTTTCTTTGGGTCTGGCTCACTTCACTTAGTATAATTTTTTCCAAGTCCTTCCATTTCCTTACAAATGGGGCAATGTCATTCTTTCTGATAGAGGCATAAAATTCCATTGTGTATATGTACCACATTTTCCTGATCCATTCGTCTACTGAGGGGCATCTGGGTTGGTTCCAGATTCTAGCTATTACAAATTGTGCTGCGATGAACATTGTTGTATGGTGGCTTTACTCTGATTTTGTTTGTGGTCTTTTAGATAGATACCCAAAAGTGGGGTTGCTGGGTCATAGGGGAGTTCTATGTTTAGCCTTCTGATGAATCTCTATACTGCTTGCCAGAGTGACTGAATCAGTTTACATTCCCACCAACAATGAAGTAGGGTTCCCTTTTGGCCACATCCCCTCCAACAATTGTTAGTTAGTTTTCTTGATATAGGACATTCTTACTGGGGTGAGATGGAATCTCAATGTTGTTTTGATTTGCATTTCTTTTATGGCCTGTGATGTAGAGCACTTTTTCATATGTCTCTCGGCCATCCTCGTTTCCTCATCAGAGAAGTCTCTTTTTAAGTCTTTAGCCCACTTGATAAGGGGGCTATTGGTTCTTTGCAGTTTTTTTTTTTTTTTGGATGAAGGTAGTTTCTTTACTTCTGCATATATTTTAGAAATGAGGCCTTTGTCCGTTGAATGGCCGGTAAAGATCTTCTTCCAATCTGTGGGCTTTATGTTTATCTTGTGTGCTATGTCCTTTGCCCTGCAGAAGCTCTGCAGTTTGATGCAGTCCCATTTGTCCAACCTTTCTTTGCTTTGTAGCCTTTCTGGGTCTTTGTTAAGGAAGTTCCGTCCTGTGCCAAGGAGCCCAAGTGTTTCTCCTATTCCTTCCTTTTGTGTTTTCAGGGTGTCTGATTTGATTTAAAGATCTTTGATCCATTTGGAATTGATTTTGGTGCAGGGTGATATATAAGGATCTAGTTTTAGTTTGTTGCATATGTTGAACCATTTTGCCAGCACCATTTGTTAAACATGCTATCTTTCTTCCAAAGTATTGTTTTAGCTCCTTTATCAAAGATTAAGTAGGCATAGTTCTGTGGGTTCATTTCTGGGTCTTCAATTCTGTTTCATTGGTCATCAGGACTGTTCCAGGGCCAATACCAAGCTGTTTTTATTACTATAGCTTTATAATACAGCTTGAAGTTGGGTATTGTAATTCCTTCAGCACTATTCTTTCTGCTTATGATTGTTTTTGCTATTCTAGGTCTTTTATTGTTCCATATGAATTTCTGGATTGCTTCCTCTATTTCATTAAAAAAAATGGTGTTGGGATATTAATGGGTATTGCATTGAATTTGTAGATAGCCTTTGGCAATATTGCCATTTTGATTATATTAATCCTCCCAATCCAGGAGCATGGGAGGTTTTTCCTTTTCCTTAGTTCTGACTTAATTTCATTTTTCATGTTTTTAAAGTTCTCATCATAGAGGTCTTTCACGTCTTTCGTTAAGGTTATTCCTATGTATTTTATGCTTATTGAGGCTATTGCAAAAGGAGTTACTTTCCTGATTTCAGCTTCGGTCTTCGGGTCATTAGCATAGAGAAAGGCCGTTGATTTTTGAGGGTTTATTTTATGTCCTGCAACTTTGCCAAAGTTTTGGATCAGCTCTAGTAGCTTGGAGCTAGAGTCTATGGGGTTCTTTAGGTATAGGATCATGTCATCTGCAAAGAGAGAAAGTTTAACTTCATCTTTTCCTATTTGGATCCCCTTTATATTTTCTTCTTCCCTAATTGCTCTGGCTAGGAATTCTAGTACTATGTTGAAGAGCAGGGGAGAGAGTGGACATCCCTGTCTTGTTCCTGATTTTAAAGGGAATGGCTTTAGTTTTTCCCCATTTAGAGTTATGCTTGCTGTTGGTTTGTCATAAACTGCCTTGATTATATTCAGGAATGTTCCCTGGAATCCCAGTTTTTCTAGGGCTTTTAGCATAAATGGGTGCTGGATTTTATCAAACGCGTTTTCCACATCGAATGATATAACCATGTATTTCTTTACCTTGCTCCGGTTGATGTGGTGGATTACATTAATTGACTTGCGTATATTAAACCAACTTTGCATCCCTGGGATGAATCCAGTTTGATCGTGGTGTATAATTTTTTTGATGACCTGTTGGAGTCGATTGGCCAGAATTTTGTTGATAATTGTTGCATCTATGTTCATCGGGGAAATCCGTCTATAGTCCTCTTTCCGTGATGAGTCCCTGCCTGGTTTTGGGATGAGGGTTATACTGGCTTCATAGAATGTGTCTGGTAGTGAACGTTCTCTTTCAATTTCATTGAAGAGTTTGAGAAATATTGGTGTGAGTTCTGTTTTGAAGGCCTTGTAGAATTCTGCTGTGAATCCATCTGGACCTGGGCTTTTCTTGGATGGGAGATCACTTATTTCCGTTTCTATTTCAATACTGGATATGGATCTGTTTAGAAGGTTTAAATCTTCATGGTTGAGTTTGGGGATATGAATTTTTTCTAGGAAATCATCCATTTCTTCTAGGTTCTCGAATTTGTTGGCATAAAGGTTTGCAAAATAGTCCCTTCTTATGGTCTGAATTTTGGTTGTTTCTGTGGTGATGTTACCTATTTCATCTCTTATCTTGTTTATTTGAGTTTGCTGTCTTCGTTTTTTGGTCAGGTTTGCTAGGGGTCTGTCTATCTTGTTGATTTTTTCAAAGAACCAACTCTTTGTTTTGTTGATTGTTTCAATGGGTTTTTTTGTCTCTAATTGATTTAATTCTGATTTGATTTTAATTATTTGCTTCTGTCTATTGACTTAGGGTTTGGCTTGTTGTTCTCTTTCAAGGAAATTAAGGTGCTTCCTTAAATGATTGAGTTGCTGTTTCTCCAGTTTGTTGGTGTACACATTCAGAGATATAAATTTTCCTCTGAGTACTGCCTTTGCTGTGTCCCAAAGGAGCTGGTACTTTGTGTCCTCATCTTGGTTGATTTCCATAAACATTTGAATTTTTGTTTTAATTTCTTCAATGACCCACTGATGGTTCAGCACTGTGTTGTTTAGTCTCCATGAACAGTAGGATTTTCTGTGGTGGCTGTTTGAGTTGAGCTCTAATTTTATTCCATTGTGGTCTGAGAGAATGCAGGGAATGGTTTTGATACTTCTGAATTTGTACAGATTTTCTTTTTGCCCTAAGATGTGATATATTTAGGAGAATATTTCATGTGCCACTGAGAAGAATGTGTATTCTGTTGTTCCTGGGTGGAATATTCTGTAGATGTCGATTAAGTCTAGTTGGTCTATGCAATTGTTTAGTTCTGTGGTTTTTTGTTCAGTTTTTGGCATGTTGATATGTCCAGAGGTGAGAGTGGAGTGTTAAAGTCCCCAACTATCAATGTGTTTGTGTTTATGAGTGTTTTTAGAGTCAGTAGTATTTGTTTGATGAAGTTGGGTGCTCCTTTATTTGGTGTGTAGATATTTAGGATGGTTATATCTTCCTGTAGGAGAGATCCCTTTACTAGTATGTAGTAACCTTCTTTGTCTCTTCTTACCTTTTTTAATTTGAAGTCAATTTTGTCTGATACTAGGATTGCATCTCCAGCCTGCTTATGGGGTCCATTTGCTTGATAGATTTGATTCCAGCCTTTCACTTTTCGAAGATGTTTACTTTTGCTGGATAGATGTGTCTCTTGGAGGCAGCAGAAAGATGGATCTTGATTTTTGATCCAACTTATGAGCCTATGTTGTTTGATTGCCGAATTAAGTCCGTTAATGTTGAGAGTTATGATCAAGAGCTGATCATTTGGTTCTTTCATTATCCCTATCTTGTTGAAGGCTGAGTCTTCCCATTTGTTTATCTGATATTCTGGTTTACTAATTAGGGTTCATTTCTCTGTCTGCATTGGGATCTTCATTATTTTCCCTGTATAGTACATCTTTGAGGATTTTTTGTAAAGCTGGTTTGGTGGAGATATATTGTTTCAGCTTTTCCTTACTGTGGAAGACTTTTATTTGACCTTTGGCTATTAATGAGAGTTTAGCTGGATACACTATTCTTTATTCTTGGTTGGTAGTTATTTTTATATAGGGTATGGCATACCTCATTCCAGGCTCTCTTTGCTTTCATGGTCTCTGCTGAGAAGTCTGGGATAATTGTGATTGCTTTTCCTTTATATGTGCTTGTTTTCCTCTCCCTAACAGCTTTAAGGATTCTTTCCTTGGACTCTACTGATCCTGTTTTGATCACAATGTGTCGGTGGGATGTCCTATTCTGGTCTGGTCGGTTTGGGGTTCTAAATGCTTCTTGTATCTGTATAGACCTATCCTTCTGGATATTTGGGAAGTTATCGGCTAATATTCTGTTAAATAGGTTGCCTATTCCATTAACTTCCTTCTCCAGGTTTTCCTCAATACCTATTATCCTTAAATTGGGCTTCCTGATTGTATCTTGAATCTCCTGGAGTGATCTGTTTTGTCGATTGGATTGGTTTTGTATTGATTTTTTTATCTTTCTCCATAGATTCTAGGGAATCTTCAGCTCCTGAGATTCTATCTTCTGCTTCAGTTAGTCGGGACTGTAGACTAGCTGCTTGATTCCGAATCTCTTTTCCTTCTGACTGGACTTTCCTGATGATTGCCATGTCCTTGCTATGCTTATCTGTTAGGTTCTGCATGGACTTCTTTACTTAATTTTTGGTTTGCCTCCTCACATTCTAGAATAGTTGACTGAAGAGATTCAAACTTTTCATTTAACATTCTTATCAGTAGACTTTGTAGAGCATTTTGAGGGTTCTCTTCTATGTCTTTGGTTGACTGCTCTGGTTCCTGCTTGTTTTGAGTGGGAGATGAGCCTTCATTGTTTACCATCTTTCTTGTGTTTCTTCTGCCCATTTGGATTAGGAATACTAATCTACAAGCACTCGTGAGCACCGTTTAAGACCTTAAGCAGACCTTACCGAGCACTGTTGTGTACATCTTAGAAGTGCACAATTATATACAGATACCTTGTATACCTGTATATAAAGTTAGATTTGGTGTTCCTAAAGAATACAATTTTGATATAACAACCACTCCTGAGCCCTGTATTCAGTAGTTATTTACTTACTGTTACACCCCTATGGGCAATTTTTGTTCTTATATTATATTGTATGGCTTTGTCTTTGAACCCCTTTGATTCACTCTGTTTGAGCAGAGATACCCTCTATCCAATAACCAGGGGTCAGTGGAATCTGGAGGTCCTGGAAGTAAGTCAGGAGGGTAAGTTAGAAGTAGTAAAGAGAATAGAGTAAAGTGTATGGGGGGGGGGTGATAATTTGGTTTAGTTTCAGTGCCGTGGAAATGTGGAGAAGAGTAGAATCAGTAGAAAGAACAAGGTTACAATGATAGTCAATGGAGTGTTAGCAGAAAAGAGTAGACGAGTTATTCATAGGAAAGTAAATTTTTAAAGAAAAAGAATGAGAAGAGAGAAATAAAGAAAAAATACTGGAAGACAAGTTCACAAAACAGAGAAAAGTTATTTTAAAAAGGAGCGAAAATAAAAAAACGGTAAAATGAACAACCAAAAAAACACAAAAACAAACAAACAAAAGCTTGATAAAACAAACAGGTATAAATGGAGAACCAAAAAAACCAATGATGTTTCAGAAATGAGAGACAAAAAGAAAAAGAAAGGAGTCTTCCTTGTTTGGGTGGGCTTTCTCACAGTCGCTGGTTTCCTCGCGTTGGTCTGCAGTCTATTTTGCTGCTTGGCTGATTTGACTTGCTTTCAGTTTGCAGGGGGTGGATCTGCTCTGATCCTCCTCCCCTACTAGTGAAATTATGGGTCTCTGTGGTTCCCACAGCTTCCAGGTAGGCCTTGGGCATCCTCTGTAGATGGAGATGTGAACAGTCTTGTGAACCGTGGCTCCTTCCGTCTGCTGTGGGGCCACGGCCTTTAACACCTGGCTTTGAATAGGCTGTGGACTCAGCAGGGCGAGGCGCCTCTGGCCTTGTTTACCCAGCTGAGAGTTGCTTGCCTGGGGGAGGTTCCTCCCTCCTGGGCCCGGTGGCCGCCTGGGTGGAGCTGGCTATGGAATTCAGCTCTGTTTCGGGCTGGGAGTTGGGCTTCCCCTGTGACGGGATGGATTATCTGTCTCGGGAACTGTTTGTTCTCCCATCTGGCTGTTCCATGCCGTTGGTAGCTGCTCGCCACTTTGGGTTTTAATTTAGAAATTCCGGCAGGCAGGGCGGGGCACCACTGGCTAAGCCGCAGCCCAGAACAAGCCTCCCGCCAGGGCAGGGGGCATTCTCCTGGGTGGAGCTGGCTCTCACTGATTGGTCCCTCTTGCCCTTTTCAAAGATGGTTCCTTTGACCTCGCTTTCCCCAGGCCCACTTTAGTTCCAGTCTGGTCTGGACCTATGCCAGTGTCAAAGATGGTGCTTAGCTCTGGCGGTGGGGGAAGGGCTACCTTCCAGAAGCTGCTCTGTGGGCGCAAGTGAGAATGTCTTTCTCTGCGATTTTGGCCCGTCTGTGCTCAGCCTGTGATCTGTCTGTCTGCCTCCATCTGGAGGATTTCTCCCCGGTCTCTGTTGGGTGCTTTAGCTGTGGGGAGTGTGGGGCTCTGTGGCAGTGGGTCACTGCCCAGAGCTCAAATCTGTGTTTTCAGGCCAGCAATGTCAATTTTTCCTTCCTGGCCAGAATCCCTGTACTGTTATAACTTACTTTTGCTGTCTTTCTAGGGGTAAAAGTTTCTCTGGGATGGGAAAGCTGCGGTGTTGGAAGGAGCTCAGCTAGGGCTCTGCTGCTCCTCTGCCGTCTTCCCCCTCCCCTTCCCTAAGTTGTTTACTACTTGCAACAACTGTCTATTAATAGCACATTCAAAAATAAAACATTGGAGTCACAGATCTCCATGGAATCAACTAGGTCCAGAAACTAAACATTAAACTAGAAAGTATTACAAATACATGTTAGAAGGCAGAGGAGAAAACCACAGTTAAAAAGAAAAGTATGTCCAATGATCTCAAATTAATCCTAGCTCAACAGCCCAAGATGCTACCATCCTGTCTTGTTTCATTTTTATTCTTCCCACTGGATGATCATCCTTCCTTTTAAGCAAAGAGCAATCTAAAGCTGAAAGACCCTATGTGATTGAAATGACTCTAATGTTCATGACAGAAATTATATTTTCATTTGTTTCTGTTTTGTTTTTGTTTTTGCCATCCTGGGGCTTGGACTCAGGGCCTGAGAACTGTCCCTGGCTTTTTTTTTTTTTTTTTTTTTGCTCAAGGATAGCACTCTACCTCTTGAGCCACAGCGCCACTTCTGGACTTTTCTGTTTATGTGGTACTGAGGAATCCAACCCAGGGCTTCGTGCATGCTAGGCAAGCACTCTACCACTAGGTCACATTCTCAGCCCCAGAAATTAGATTTTTAAAAGAAGATTAGGTGTACATTTGGCCAAATAATGTTTTATACTGTTTGCCACAGTAATTAGATGACTTATATGCTATTCAACCAAAAAAACTTACTGTATCAGATACTATGCTAGGCAATGAGGAAAATACTACTTATAAATTTTTCAAAGATACTTTCACCACAATGACATCACTTGCCCATTTGTCATATTTAATATAGAAATTGTCATTGACCACATTTTTCAGATAAGAAAAATAACACTGAGAAATGGAAAGCTTCCCTAGGGTAACAAAACAACATAGTAGTGATGGATCCAGAGTTTGAACTCTGCTCTCCTAAACCCAAAACCAACTGTAGTTTCAACTAAACAGCAATCTAATATTTGAAGGCTATGTATAGTACTTCACAACATGGTAAACCTTAGAATATATTAAGTCATGTGACATGCATGGTCTAAAATTCCTTGCACTCGATTTGTGAACATTTTATCTGTGTACTTACATTATGTCCAGTCCCCTGTAGGTGTTCATAATATACTTTAACAAAGTTAAAAGAGAGCCTTAATATATCACCATTCTTAAAAGGGTGCCTTTCTAAATGAAGTGCCTTCTAGAAACCATACATTTTGTCTTTATGCTCTATAGTCAAAAAGCCCTAAGTATTTACCTGCAAACTCTCTTGGAGTTCCTCCTAAACTACTACATACTACCTTGACACTCTTCTTCCCTCCCTCCCTTCCTCCACTTCTTCCTTCTCCTTCTTGTCTCTTTCTTTCTCTTTCTCATACACACACAAACTCACACACACACACATACACACACATGCATACATACACTATTGTTCTCTTTTACTCTGAGCCAAATGATGCAGGCTAGCTATTTCTCACAAGCCCTGACTCTGGGGAAAACATTGTATATTTATTTAACTAAACTGCAAATTGTGGAGGACAGCATAAGGTGTATCAATGTAAGCATCTTCTCCTTTGTAAGTGACACATAGGGGTTGGGAATATGGCCTAGTGGTAAAAGTGCTCGCATGGTAAGTGACACAGAGGTCCCCTAGAAGCTTATTCATGCCCTGATTGTCTCAATAACTTACCTATGCTACTGTTGAAGCAACTGTTTGCAACACTATATACTAGTAGCTATTTTGTCCAAATGAGCAATGCAAGCTTACTTTTTTTTTTTTTTTTTGCAAGCTTACATTTTTAACCTAGCTTTAGGAAAGTAACAATAATCAATTTTGGTAGCACATGGATGGAGCCCATTTGCTGTCCCTATTTTAGACTCTTCTTTCATCAGTTTCTTCATCCACATGATCTCTTTCATATGGGAAATATATCTTGTCAGGGAAATAAAGAAAAAACATGTGCTATTGTCTCTTTCCTTTCAATACATAAACCAAGGCCCCAAAATGAATCAACTTTCTCAAAAGCACCTTAGTCCTGAGAATTGGCACAATACTGACCTTGATAAAATAAAAATACAGTATGTAGAAGCAAAAAAAATAACAACAGACTTTTTTTGGCTGGTCATGGGGCTTGAACTCTGGGCCTGGGCACTGTCCCTGAGCATTTCAGCTCAAGGCTAGCACTTTACCATTTGAGCCACAGTGCCACTTCCGGTTTCTTGATGGAAATAAGAGTCTCAGAGACTTTCTTGCCCAGGCTGGCTTTGAACTGGCCTTAGATCTCAGCCTCTAGAGTAGCTATAATTACAAGCATAAGCCACCAATGCCCAGCAACACCAGACTTTGTCTACAAAGAGACAGTAGAGATTTGGTAACTATTTCTGTTTTCTTTGCCTTTCTACTACATAGGGAAACTATTTGAAAGACCCTGAGGGTGCAGATCAACCTATAGATTTCTTCTCAACATAGTCAATAGCAAGAAAATAGGTTGAATCTGCAGATAGTGACGTTAATCTAGAGAAGACTACTACATCATAGTGATGAAAAGCTCCACTCCTGGGCATCTACCCAAAAGATTACAAACCAGGATACAGTAAAGCCACCAGCACAACCATGTTTATTGCTCCCCTCCCTCTTCACCATATCTTAAGGATGGAATCAACCCACATGCCCCTCAAAGAACTAATGGATAAAGAAAATGTGGTATAAAGATGGGCACTAGTGGCTCACACTTGTAATCCTAGCTACTCAGGAGACTGAGATCTAAGGATCATGGTTTGAAGGTGGCCCCAGAGAGAAAAGTCCTCTGAGATTCTTATCTCCAATTAACCACCCAAAAACCAGAAGTGGTACCTTGGCTCAAGTGGTACAGCACTACCCTTGAGCACAAAGAGGCTCAGGGAGAGTTCCCAGGTCTTGCAAATAACAAAAAAGTGGTATATACACACAATGGAATTTCGCTCATCCATTAGAAAAAAAATGATATCATACCACTTGTAAATAAATGATCTGGAAAATTTTATGTTTAATGAAATGAGGCCCAGAGAGACAAAGGACTCATGTTTTCCCTTATAAGAGGAGGCTAGATTTAGCTTATAAACTTATGAGTAAACACATTGAGTGGTATGCAAATGTATACAAATATATTAACTAAAATATGGTAGATTCAAGGGAGATGTCAAATCGTGTAATTCCTTATGAAGGTAAAATAAAAGTTCAGCAAAATAAAACACCAGAAAGCAGGTACTGAAAAGGGGTGAGGTGGAGTCAAGAGGACAGGAGTAGATGAATGAAGGGAAGAAGGAGAGAATGAAGTTAAGTATCCAATGTACATGTTACTAAATTAACAAAAGTGTGGAAGGAATAGGTAGAGGGGACATGGGTGAAAATGTAGAAAGGGATGCATTGATCCAGAAATATTGTATTCATAAATTGCTTTTATAATGGCAACTCCTTTGTACAACTACTCAGATAATTTTTAACAAGAAAAAGTAATGAAAGGCCTACAATTTTAAAAGTCATTTGATGTTCACAAATTATGTGATCTGCATGTCCCATTTTCTCCATCTACACATAGAAAACTGTATACTATAGTTACATAGCTTTCTAGCATGTCTGAATACTTGGAGCCATAAGTATAATATAGGTCCATAAGCCTTAATACTTGGGTTCTTAATCTCATTTTTCCCATTTATTTGGCCTGTAAGTCTTGTGACTTGAATTAACAGTTAACACTTGTTTAGACTATTTCATCAAGTTTCTTATCTCTCTTCCTACCTCTAATCTCTATCAATTCTAGTCCAACATCCACACTGTCACCACAGTAATATTTAACACCACAATCTGGCTATGCTATGAGATGCTATGCTTCCAGGGACTCTTTCCTATGTGATGAAGTTCAAACTCTTAGTAAGATGTACAAAATTAATCTTTGTTAGGTTCTCATATATTTTTTAAAATTTATTTCTTTATTGTCAAAGTGATGTACAGAGGGATTACAGTTTCATACATAAGACAGTGAATATATTTCTTATCCAACTTGTTACCTCCTTCATTTTTCTCCCACCTCTCCCCTCCCCATCCCCCCTGCCATGAGTTGTACAGTTGGTTTACACCATATAGTTTTGTAAGTATTATTGTTGCATTGGTTTGTCTTTTATCCTTTGTCTCTCCATTTTGATATTCCCCTTCCCTTCCCTAGGTCCAATACACATATATACAATATCCAAGGTACCAAAATCAGTTACAGTGACATCAGGAGTAAAACCATGGGGAAGAAAAACAAAAGAAAAAGGCATAATTTCACATGGTATGTTGAAAATAACAACAACAATGATAAACCACTTGTTTCCATAACCTGGAGTTCATTTCACTTAGCATCATCGTATGTGTTCATGTGGACATAGCTATTGAGCTATTGTGATCTTCTACTAGGATTATCCTAGACATGTACTAATTATTCCCAATGAGGAAAACCATAGAGTTTATGTTTCTTTGGGTCTGGCTCACTTCACTTAGTATGATTTTCTCCAAGTCCTTCCATCTCCTTATGAATGGGGCATTGTCGTTCTTTCTGATGGAAACATAGAATTCCATTGTGTATATGTACCACATTTTCTTGATTCACTCATCTACTGAGGGGCATCTGGGTTGGTTCCATATTTTAGCAATGGTAAATTGTACTGCAATGAACATAGTTATGCTACTGGTTTTATTATGGTCTTCCTTATAATCTTCTGTGTAAATGCCCAAAATTGGGGCTTCTGTGTCATAGGGGAGCTCTATGTTTAGCCTTTTATACAATATCATTTCACAACATTCATTCTGAACCTATCTCCAATTCAGACAATGCTCCAGTAACCATGAATTTCTTACAATCCTACAAACACAACAAAATGTCTTTTACACATTCTATCCCTACCACATGATATAAATTTATCTCTTCTTTTATATTTTGAAAATTCTTACGTGTCTCTTAAGACTAAGTTTAGATATTACCTCTCCCATGAAATGTTTCCTATTCTTTCCATGAAGAACCTTTCTGGGCATATAATTATCACAGTACCTGTGTTACTTATAATGACCATACACTATTGTCAGTTTGTCTTTCTTCTGAGTTTCTTGAAGGTAAGGTTGCACACTGATGTAGTCTCAATGTTAGAAGTTTTATCTAGCTGGGCACTGGTGGCTCAGGCCTGTAATCCTAGCTACTCTATTGGCTGAGATATGAAGATCATGGTTCAACACCAACCCAGACAGGAAAGTCCATGAGACTCTTAACTCAAGAAAAGCAGAAGTGTTGCTGTGGCTCAAAGTGGAAGAGTGCTAGACTTGAGCAAAGAAGCTCAGGGACAGTGCACAGGCCCTGAGTTCAAGCCCCATGACAGAAGAAAAGAAGAGGAGGAGGAGGAAAAGGAGGAGGAGGAGGAGGAGGAGGAGGAGGAGGAGGAGGAGGAGGAGGAGGAGGAGGAGGAGGAGGAGGAGGAGGAGGAGGAGGAAGAGTTATCTAAGGATTTAGAAAATTCAAAATTGCCATCTAGGAGGAAAAAGCTTAGAGACTTATATTCATTTGTAGATATAAAGGAAAGAGATTGACCATCAAAACCTGTTTTCCAGTCTTTTGGCAGCAATGAATCTCTCACTGAATCACTTTAATTCTATTTTGATTTAAACTCCTTGACATTATACCGAATCTCCAAAAAGTTAAGAGTCTATTTGCCTCTTTCCTCCTTAATACCCTCCTCCAACTTTATCCCCTCACCAAGGGCTGATTTTCATTGCCAGCATTTAAATAAACTACCAACCCATTATGTAATTTACACCAGAAGGCTGGTAATAAAGTAGGACCTTCTCCAAGGTCATTCACATATTCTCTGATAGCTAAGAAAGTACTGAGAGAAAAATAGGTAGATAACTCAATCTGTCATGTGGATCTAAAGACACTGTACAAATACCTCATTTCCATAACAACATTGTACTTGGTGTTCCAACATAACAAATGAATATGCTATGACTGAAGACTAAACAGAGGCTAATGGTAAATGCATTAATTAGCGACCTGTTTACACTTCTCCTGGGAAGGATAGCCATTTGTTACAGCTGCTGTCATGCAAGAATACTGACTGCAGTTGGATCCTCACTCTGGGAGTGCATATAAATTTGTGAGAATCTCCCACATTATAATTTGCTGACAAGCATTAATGACACTAATGAAGGCAGAAGAGCTTGATTCAAACACACAAATGATTAGAATTGAGAAAAGATATGTAAAAAGGGCCCTTATTAATGAATTTATTGATGATACAGACATGGAAGCTAAAAGGGGGGTGTCTAGACATGTATTTATAGCACCTCCACCTCCTCCAATCAAAGATAATTCTTCTGTCTCTTTTATTTACCCATTTTAGTTATGTGCCCATTAAAGCAGAATATTCATGTTCTGGTAAGAGAAATTCAGAAGAGAATAGATCCAGTTCTATTAACTTAATGACAATTATGAATAATAATAGTGTCTGAAATCAAAAGATCACCAGCTCTTGTCGTAGGAAATATGTGATGATGGATGTAAATTAGAAAGTTTATGCAGAGCAGAAGGAACATTTATTAATCATGCTTAAGCCTAGTTGGAGTCTTACCCTTCAGAAAAATATGAGTATATTATTATCAATTTTCCCCCTCTATCATTGATTACTTAGGTGACCACACCCTTTACAAATTATCACATTTTAATGGGAGAAAGAATATGTCTTAACAATATGCTTTCATTGTCTTTTTTTATTATGATTAATAATTTTTTATCTCTAACCAAAAATAAAACAGAATGGCATTGTTTGTACCAGGCCATGAGTTGTAATCAACGGTTTGCACTTATTCTCTAAGCAACTGGTTTGACCAACTTGTAAATGAGATTTATGGCAAACACAAATACAGAGAGTCAAACCAACTAGTAGGAGCAAACAAATAAAAAAGCAACTGTTTTGTGCCGTGTTGGTGGTCAATCACACAATTAAATTTGTCTTTTAGTAGTTACTTAACTGAAGCAACTCATTACTTTAACATGATCAAAGTTCTTAAATATGGGGTTCTGAGTAGGTATAATTATATTAAAGAGTAAATAACACATTAGTCTACCAAGAGACAATATCAAGACAATAATACAGAATGACTAGGCATGGATGTAGTTATGTACGCTTGAGTCTAAGAAAAACAGGAGACAGCTACCATTTTTCAAGACTCATCTTTTCAACAGTCTTAAAACTTTTAAAATTGTATAACAACTACAAAATGCAAGCAGAAATACTGCCTTGAGAATGATTGCCATTTTGGCTATTAGGCTTTTTGTTTGCCTGTCCTGGAGCTTAGACTCGGGGCCTGAGCACTGTTCCTGGCTTCCTTTTGCTCAAGGATAGCACTCTACCTCTTGAGCCACAGCACCACTTCTGGCTTTTTCTGTTTATGTGGCTCTGAGGAATCAAACCCAGGGCTTTGTGCATGATAGGCAAGCACTCTACCACTAAGCCACATTCCCAGCCTGGCTATGAGGCTTTTAGGGACTGTATTAGTAGGAATCTGGACTGGATTAGGAGTAAAATGAAGCTGTAGCACACATGAGGCCTTAGACTAGCCATGAATTTGATCTCATAACTAAGGGATAAATAGTTTCTCATTGCCTCTTAGAAGCTTCTATGTTTTAAACATATTGATTATGTCATTCTACTAAGGTGGTGATTGCTCTGTGATCACATGGTCAGATAGTTCTCCCACCCCAGAGGACATGTAAGGTGTGAATAGTTTCCAGCTGCTTTGTGTTGCCTTTGTATTGCAGATTTATACTTTAAAATCAGAATTGGAAATCTGTCTATTCAGGGTCTTGTTGGCTCTTGGTCCCAGAAGTCACAAATTATTAGGAAGCATCTAAGGTTCAGCTACTATGTGGTTGGGTTCAATAGCAAGATTTCCACTCCAGTAGAAGACCAAGGCTACAGAGGAAAGCTGACAATGTGAAGAAAGGATAGTTAGTAAAATTCTAACTGCCCAAATTGTTTACATGCCCCACAGTATGTATGACTGAGGCTATACAAGAAATCAAATGCATGGCCTGTCTTTAAAGCATTTATAGTATCCTTGGAAAAACAAAAGCTAACCACATGGAAGAGGGAAGAACAGGTGGGAAAATACTTTTATTTAGTATTTCGTATGGGCTGGGCATGTTTATATCTAACCATCACTACATTCCCATTCACTTAAATGATGGAGGTATGCTCAAGGTCATACTAGTAGCAATAGAACAAGCTCAGCCTCAGGTCTGAATTACAAAACTATGGTCAACATACTTCATTGCAAAATGTTTAATACATCACCCACATCAAGAGTAAGTAAGTAATGTTGACAAAAGAAGCAGTACAGCATACAGCTGAATTCATGGAATTTATAGCCAGACTTTTCTGAGTTCAAACACCAACTGTGAGACTTTGTACAAACTACTTAAACTCCCAGAGCCTCCCTCATCTGCACGATAATTACAGTAATGAAATTCATTTAAACTGCTTTATGTACTGTTTCCATGGTAAACAATAAATAGCAAGTATTAGTACAATGCTTATTTGGAATTTATTTCTAACCCCCTCCCCACACACACACACCAATCCCAGGGCTTGCACTCAAGGCCTAGGTACTGTCCCTTAACTTTTTTGCTCAAAGCTAACACTCTACTGCTTAGGCCACGGCTCCACTTATACCTTTTTTGTACTGTAAACACAGTACAAATGAAATTAAATTAAACATTTATCTTAAGAATTTCATGGACTTTCCATTAGGTTTCCTTGAGAACCAGAAATGGCTTTAAAACATGCTTATATTTATATCCACATTATAAGTCTGACTTCTTATAGGTATATTCATTTGAAGTACTCTATCTACAAACTAGAAAATTAATCTCTCAGCAAATTTTCAGATCTTCCTAGGCGTACTTTCCTCTGAAGAAATCTTATCTTCAAACCTACTATGTTTAACACATATATGAAGTTTCTGTGGTTTAAAAATAGAGGCTCCTTCTCGAATCTCTCTTGGGACCTCCTATAGAAGCTTCATTATGCCAGAGCAAAGATACTAAAAAGTGAGAAGCAGTGGAAGAAATTGTACATATCAAGCAGACAGGCATGGATATGCATAAGAAAATAGTAATATATTAAGGTAAATGCTTAGCTCTGAAAATTTTAACTCACAGTCTGTATAAATACCATCTTTGGGTAGGTATTTAACATCATTAGGTCTCTAAAACTGGAATGATAATATCTCCCTCAAACAGTTATTGGTAAGATTAGATATAATTTTTTAATTTCTGTAAAAGCTGGCTATTATTTATTAAAACAATACTTAGAAAATCATGGTTATGTCTCAGGGTAAAGTGATATTCCTCAAAGTGGCCTCAGTAATAAAGGAACATTTCGTACCTATATCATTTACACACCAACTCTCTACCAGGGGAAATTGCCTGCTCAGCCACTGCCTCCTGAGTTGTATGTCTGAAATAAGACTACATTGAGCTCAATAAACCTGACTAGGTTAGTTGATCTTTTGGCACAATTTTTTGCTTTTGAAATGACTGATCAGTTGAAGGCTAAATAAATTGGGGGGGAAAAGAGATTATACAAACCTAAATAGATGACTTTATTAATAGTACTTATGAGAACCTTAAGATAAATAATGAATTTATAAAAGGACTCTACAGTATACAACATCAACTAACTTATTTAACAACAGAATACTCTTTTGCAGTAGAACATTTTATGTAACACCTACAAAGCACAATTTGGGAAGTGCTGCTTCAAAGAACGCATAGTACACAGCAGTTTTATTATTACCATATATTAGAATGTCTTACCATTTCTACTCTACTTGTTCTTAATCTTAACAGAGCATGAGAGATCTCCAGAATGCTTCAGAGAGTACCATTAGAGAGCTTTACAGAGTATCTTTCCTTAACTGAATTTTAATACCAGCTACAATTGTACTACATACAACAAAATTAAAACTGAAATATTAACATTTAAAATAGAACACACAGGCATAGTGGTGTGTGTCTGCAACTTAACCAGTAGGGAAGCTAAGAAGGGAAGGTCACAAGTTCAAGGCCACCTTGAACACATAGTGAAACCCTGCCTCTAGACAAACAAACAAAAACCAAAGCATAAAAATGGAAATCCAAAAATTATGAAGTAACTAAGAGATCCTTCACAAGGGACATCTAGAATAATGACCTTATGTTTCCTTTCAACTATAGCTTGAGCTTGGAATTGACCCAGTTATAGGGCTTTTTTTGTAACCAATGTCTTTGTCTGCTCTTGTCATTTAATGTTCTAAAAATGCTTAATATCAGCTAAGCAACCAGAGATTCTCAACCTGGCCATATTAGAGGTGTGGGGAAGTGATTTTTTTTCCTTTGGGACAGTCTTTAATTCCTCAACAAAAATGCTCGACTTCAAAAATATCAAGATTGCTGGATCAATGCCACCTATACATATATACAACTCAGTCCTACGTCCCATACCTTTGACGGCCCTTCTGCCTCAAACGCCAAATCTTATCATCCTTAATGTCCTTGAGTCCTCTAAACTTGCTGTCCCACATTACTTCTGCTTCAACCTCCCCTCCAATTCCTATCATCTGAATCATTTCATTTAGCACTGTATGTTTTGGTGATAGTAGGATTTTGAACTCAGAGCTGTATACTTGCTAGAAAAATGTTCTGCCACTTGAGCTGTGCCTCCAGCCCTTTTTGCTTTTAGGTATTTTTCAAGTAGTCTCATGAGTTTTGTTTGTTTTTTTTTGCCTAGGACTGAGCCCAGACCATGATGCTTTTACCTCTGTCTCCTGTATAGCTGAGATTACAGGTATGTATCACCACTCCCATCTTGTTCTTTAAGGTAACATTGACATTTTTTGGCTTAGTTTGGACTCAAACCAAAACTCTCCTATTTCCTATTCTCCTTCAAAGTAGCCAGATTAGTACCCCATTTTATAATGTTCTATATTTTTCTCTATTGCATTTTTTAAATTAGCAAATGTTTGTTGTATAAAATCATTTCACTGTGATATTTTCATACATGCACATAATACACTTCAATAAAATTTACTCTCCATTACCTTGTCCTTTCTCCTTCCTCAAGTATACTGGTTCCTCTTCCAAACAATTTACCTGTTACATTTCTGTCACATTTGTAGATATGTGTGCACATGTGTTTAGATTCCTCATATGAGAAGAAAAAACATGCTATTTTTTCTGAGTTTATTTTGATTAATATGATGATCTCCAGTTCCACCCATTTTTCTTGCAAATGACATAATTTCATTCTTCTTTATGAGTATATATACCACACTTTTTATCCATCTACCTGTTAATGGGCACCAAGGCCAGTTCTATCATGAATAGAACTGTAATAAATATGAATGTACAATATTTCTACTGTAGGCTAACTTATATTCTTTTAGATATATGCCTAATAATGGTAAAATATGATTTCTCATTTTTAGGAACTTCCATATTAATTTCCATAGTGACTTCACTAATTTACTTTCTGACCAACAGTGTATAATTACTCCCTTTTCCCAACATTCTCATCAGAATTTAGCTTTTCTTGATTGATAGCCATTCTGACTGGAGTGTCATGGAATCTTAATGCCACCAACATTTTTATTTCCCTTATAGCTAGGGATGACAAACTTTTATTTATATATTTATTATATGCTAAGCCTTCTAATTCTCCAAACTGGCTCTTGATATTAGGAAGAGCAGGAATATATTTCATATTGTTGTCAAGTACCTCCTTATTCTATGAATACACAGATTCTTTTTGTTTGTGAATGGTACCTACATAACACAATAATGTAAGAGGCATATCAAAGATCTTCATTAACACAAAACTGTCAATAATAAGAAAACTAAAGGATCCATGTTAAGAATGTAGTTCAGTCAGAATCAGAAGAGAAGGATTCTGTTCAAGACTGCTGCCCTCAGACCCATGGGCTTTGTGAAAGAAGTACATTTTTTTTCTTTTCTTCAGCAAAGGAGAGAGAACAGAAAAGGCCTGAGCCCTGAGAATGTTAAATAAATGCTTGATATCATAAGAGATCTGTCTACCAACTCTAGAACCCACATTACTTTGGGATAATCACCTTAAGAAATAGGCTAGAAATAAGACAGAGTAATGTCTATGATTTTTTTATCCTTTCCTCCTGACAGCATGGGTTGTGAATGGCCAACTCAAGAGAATTACTCTGGTCCTCTTCTGTGAAAACAGTTGCTTATTCAGTCCAAACCCAATTCACCTTTCTTTCTCAAAGGCCATGTCTCAATGTAGGATTTTAAATATCAAGAGGTTCTGAACAATCTAGCAACCAAGAACTTCCATAAATTATAGCATTTTGATTCAAGAAAGTCTGACTCGGTGCAATGTCATTTCCAAAATTGATAAAGGACCCATACATCAGCAGTGCTATTTTGACACTCTATTATGAGTCATAAAATTTCCATTCAACACCCACTTTCTGAGCCCAGGGTATTATTTATTCCAAGGGTTTGGAAAGAGGTCTCAACTAAGTGCAGAATAATCTGCTTCTGAAAACCATAGTTAAGAAAAGGGCAAGTTTCTTGTCATCCTCAGAAACTGATATGCAAAAAATAAATCTGACTAAGAACATGTGGGTGGTAAGGTACATGGGAAAGAGGATTTAAGAAAAACTTCTCCCATGTTACCCACTCAGAAGTAATTGCTATGCTGTGTCTTATTTTCTTGATTTCCTGTCTTTGCTTACAGGAGATAAAACCTTAGTGGCAATGATCTTAATCTTTTTAGTCAGCTTTTCAAGTTCATGGTCATAAGAGGAGAGAAGGGACTGTTCCTGTCTTCAGGCAGAAAACCAAAGTTCAAAAAAATGGGCTCCAGTAGCAGATGAAAATACAGATGGTCCCTGGAGGCTGCTATGCACACATCTGGAACACTTCCAGATATGAGAGAGGGAAAGCATGTTAGTAAGAAATCTAGTTAGATTCCAAGCATTCTCCCAAACATTATGGAACTGGAAGATGGAGATTAAAGATATTAATAGAATTAAAGGAGAACTTCCCTTCACCTAGCTAACCCATGGTGTGAGGTTCAAAGTTAAGAATTTAATCTTAGGGCTGGGAATGTGGCCTAGTGGTAGAGTGCTTGCCTAGCATACATGAAGCCCTAGGTTTGATTTCTCAGCACCACATACACAGAAAAGGCCAGTAGTGGCGCTATGGCTCAAGTGGCAGAGTGCTAGCCTTGAGCAAAAAGAAGCCAGGGACAGTGCTCAGGCCCTGAGTTCAAGCCCTAGGACTGGCAACAAAAAAAAAAAGAATTTAGTCTTAGCCAGGCACCAGTGGCTCACACCTATAATCCTAGCTACTCAGGAGGCTGAGGTCTGAGGATTGTGGTTTGAAGCCAGCCCAGACGGGAAAGTCGGTGCAGACTGTTATCTCCAACAATCTACTCATAAAAAGCCAGAAATGATGCTGTGGTTCAAGTGGCAGAGTGCTAACATTGAACACAAAGAGGCTCAGAGACAGTGCCCAGGCCCTGAGTTCAAGCCCCAAGAGCAGAAAAAAAATTAGTCCTTTCATTTGTTTTTTCCTATATTTGTTGACTTTTCCCTGGCATGATTTTTAAAAGGCAGCTACCCATAATTCACACTACTTAGTGTGAATTAATCTATCTAATTTCCTCATTGAGTGAAGTAGGTGGAGGAAGAGAGAGGGAAGGAGGGGAAGGAGGGATGTAAAAATTCACCTGTTTCTATCTCTTAAAATGTTTGCGTAGGACTGGGAATGTGGCTTAGCAGCAGAATGCTTGCCTAGCATGCATGAAGCCCTGGTTTCAGTTCCTCAGCACCATATAAATAGAGAAAGCCAGAAGTGGTACTATGGCTCAAGTGGTAGAGTGGTAGCCTTGAGCAAAAGGAAGCCAGGGACGGTGCTCAGGCCCTGAGTTAAAGCCCCAGGGCTGGCAAAAAAAAATGAATGCACAGTCATCTCTGCCAACTCGTGAATACTGAAATGGGTATCAAAAGTTGTGACCACCTTACTTTCTGGTCAATGAACTGAACAGCTTTTGAGTCCTTATATATTGGGGGAGAGGACGCTGATGAAAGAAACTCCAATTAAACAGCCTACATGATGCCTCATTCTTATTCTACAAAAGCTGTCACCACAGACCTATACAAGATTGTCTGAGCCACTGTCTTTATTTCTATCTTATCAGGCTACAGTGCTAAATTCCAATTCATTGCCTCATTACAATTCCCTGTATCAACTACAGGATTGTGATTTTCACATAACTCACTTACTGTACCCACTTCTCAATCAGGCCTTCTTTTCTATTTTTTTCTTTTTTTTTGGGGGGGGGGGCAGGTCATGGGTCTGGGCCCTGTCCCTGAGGTACTGAGCTCAAGGCTAGCACTCTACCATTTGTGCCACAGTCCCATTTCTGGTTTTCTGGTGGTTATTGTAGATAAGAGTCTCAAGGACTTTCCTGCCTGGATTGGCTTTGAACTGCAATCCTCAAATCTCAGCCTCCTGAGTAGCTAAGATTACAGGCATGAGCCACTGGCACCCAGCCAGTCCTTCTATATCTGTCACGTCTGCCCTAGCACATTGACAACTTTTTTGTTAACACGTGAGAATCTGGTTCAACTGATCCTACTTATTTATTCATTTAATATTTTCCTTCTTCTTTACCTCCAAGTCAAATGTTTCAGGGCATAAATCATATGAGTTTTGTTCACAGACACGTCTAGAACAGTGTCTGGCTCATAAATATCCCAATAAATATTGATTAAATGAATGAATGGGTAGATAGATGAATGACTAAGCCTACTCTTCACCCCAACCATAACTGGACACTCTATGATTATATTTTATTTCTTAGTATCTCTAATTAGTTGTGCAAAGGAGCTGCCATTTAACAAAGCAGTTCATAAATGCAATGTATCTTTTTTTTTTTTTGGCCAGTCCTGAGACCTGGGCTCAGGGCCTGAGCACTGTCCCTAGCTTCTTTTTGCTCAAGGCTAACACTCTGCCACTTGAGCCACAGCGCCACTTCTGGCCGTTTTCTGTATATGTGGTGCTGGCGAATCGAACCCAGGGCCTCATGTATACGAGGCAAGCACTCTTGCCACTAGGCCATAGCCTCAGCCCCATAAATGCAATGTATCTTGATCAATGTAAGCCCTTTCAACATTCGCACTCACCCCTTCCCTACCCACTCCTTCCCTCACTGTAGGATATACAGTGAATTCTTGAATACGTTCTCTCCCTCTTCTTCTCTTCACTTATTTCCCTCTTTTCCCTTAACCCCACCCTATCCCTTTCAAGTGCCCACTTTCTGGTGTTTATTTTAAAATATTGTTCAGCCAGCTACCAGTCGCTCTTGCCTATAATTCTAGCTACTCAGAAAGCTGAGATCTGAGAATCATAGTTCAAAACCAGCCTGGCCAGAAAAGTCTGTGGCTGAAGTGGTAGAATGCTAGTTATAAGTACAAAAGCTTAGGGACAGCTCCCAGGCCCTGAGTTCAAGCCACAGAACCAGCAAAAAACAATAATAATTAATTAATTAAATTTTGCTCTAGGGGCTGGGGATATGGCCTAGTGGCAAGAGCGCTTGCCTTGCATACATGAAGCCCTGGGATCAATTCCCCATCACCATATATACAGAAAATGGCCAGAAGTGGCGCTGTGGCTCAAGTGGCAGAGTGCTAGTCTTGAGCAAAAAGAAGCCATGGACGGTGCTCAGGCCCTGAGTCCAGGCCCCAGGACTGGCAAAAAAAAAAAAAAAATTTGCTCTAGACAGGAAGCTCAATGGTAGAGCACTAATCTAGCAAGCACAAGTCCCTGGGTTCAATCACCAAAACCACCAATATTAATAAAAATATTGTTTAAGATAGCCATCCTCAAAAGACTTCCTACTAACCCACTCATTGACAATGGAAGAGTAAGTACCTTGATATCAAGCTCCTGAGTCATAAATACTGCCAGCTTGAGTATGATCTCCAAGGGAGCACAGAGTAAAGTAAATTCTATTTATTTTCAACAGCCTCAACTGGGTATTGAATTGATATAAGTTCAGTGATGTTATTTCAGAGCATTGGTTTTGTATGGAACTCATGTCCAGTTTTATAAATTCAATGTGCTATCTAACTGTACAACTAATGGGGGTGAGGGAAATTGGGAAAGGGAAGGAAGGAGAAAATGAGGGAGGAGGTAACAAGTTTTATAAGAAATGTACTCACTGCCTTATGTATGAAACTGTAACCCTTCTGTACATCACTTTGACAATAAATTAATAAAAATAAAAATAAATAAATTCAATGTGCTACATAACACTCCTTCAATACATACTTAAAAAAATCTGGCAGTGCTATGAGGAAGGGTACAAAGGAACAATCCAGAAACCAGTTATATGTCAAAATGAAAGCTGTAGACTAGGCAATGGGTTCATAACTGTTCAAAGAAATTATAAGAGATCAAGTAGCACAAGTGAACCTAAAATCAAGGTAGAAAAATGGAACACAATAGTGTAGGCTCTCCAGAAAAAGCATGCAGGAACCACAAGGATATCTGTGTTCAGACCCACATGACCAAATGGTCAGAACAAAGTAAAAAAGAAACCAAACTGAAAGTACCAGGCTCAGGAACACTCAGATTATTCATAGACTTATTTCTATCCAAACCAAGAAGTTTCTTAGATGCTCCTTGCAACAAAAGTACCTTAAATGAAGAGAAAAGGAAATGAGTCAGCCTAATTTGAATAGGAAGTAAAATGGCCAGAGTGAAAAATAATAGGGCTGATTCTTTAAATAGATTCATTTCACTCTATCTAAACTCTGAGCCTAGAGAAGTGTAGGAATGCTCCTCACAAGTACTTAGCATGTAGAAGCCATAGCTACTATCAGTATCAACTCATGACTAGGCATCAAAAGATAAAGGCTCTCTACAGGGCCATCTCTCAGCCTTGATGACCCCACCCACAACTACATAGAGGGCACAGGCAAAGGCTTAAAGTTCAGCCTGTGTCTTGGTGGAAGACCAATGATCCTTCTGGATCCTGAGAACACTGGAAGCCTGCAAGGAGCTTCTATAAGATCATCTAACCCCTGTCTCCATATATTTCCTGGGAGAATGTCATGAAATTTTCTCCTTGCCTTCAAGGTTCTGATGAAGAATGGAGTTTTCTGCTATGTCCTCTCAGAAAATAAAACTGCTTTCATGTATAATATATGAATATGAGTTTACATTTATAAAATATGAAGAAAATTTATAAATATAAATGTACACACACACACACACATATGCTAGGCAGAATACACAGCTACAGAGGATAAAACTGCTTATCAACAGCCTAGGATAAACTTCTCAACCTCCTTTGTTTCCCTGTCATGCTTTTTAACATGTGGACAAGGACCACAGAAAGCTGGTACTTTAGGCTTATTCTTTTTTTCACTGGCTAAGTAATACACTGTCTAAATCTAGAAATGGCTCAATGTATCTTTCCCTGTTGAATCACTCAGGCCTTAGCCTTGGCCTTGTCTTGTCCTGTATGAGTGAGATTGACAGTCCTCAGGCAGAAAGAAAAGCACCATTCTCATTTGCACCACAATGCCTTATAGAGAACTTCCCTTATAGGCAATTTGAGTTAAAATGTTCCAATCTTGGGGCTGGGGTATAGTTCAATGATAGAGCTATGTCTAGCATTCATAAGACCCTAAGATCAAGTCTCAACACTAGGAAAAAAAAAACATTTAGACACATTAATCCCATCTGACAAAAACCCTAATAGAATCCAAACCCATTACTGCAACCTAACCCAGGGAACTCCTTGCTGACACTTGAGTACTTTTAAAGTATTGACCATTTGCTACAGGAGAGCAAGATGTACCAACAATGTGGTCTTATGGGACTCTTAGCCACTATCTTTACAAAATTACTGTAGTTCATTTTGACCATATTCTCACTTCAAGCAAGTTTCCACTTCATTTGTCACAGCCCAATGAGGACATACGCTATAAGGCAAAGATTTCCAGAAAGGGTCTCCTCCATCCTCTATCAAGTACTCCATCAAATATTACCATTTCTCATCTACTTAAGTCTTCTGATTCTCACCCCATGGTGGTGATCAGTCAAGTCCCTATGCCAAGACTTTGTAAGTACTTCACTGAAGCACAGAGCCCCAAACTGAAAGAGATGATTTGTAAGCATAGTCCCTTATATCCTTTTTATTCCAAGGAGAAAAACTTATACACAAGATGAGCATAATATACAATATATAGTGCTATAGACTTAAAAGGTACTAACAAAGGATTATAGAAGGAAGGAAGAAATGTTTGCTTCAAAATATGGGAATTAAGGATGAATTATGGAGAATATGGCATTTGAACTGAGCCTAGGGGGAAAAATAGATAAAATTTCAATAACCAGAGAAGGGAGCATAATTGAAAAAATGGTAATAAACAAGAAAAGAACAAAAGACTTTGGAGCATAAATAGTTGTCATAATAATAATTGTTTAATTGTAATTAATTGATCTCAAATGGCTTAGAATGAATTTATCTATAAAATATGGACAAAATGATACAAATCGAATTTTTTAAAAAACAAGAAAAACCTTTAGAATTTAAAATACAATTGCTAAAACAAGAAGGAATATGTAGCAGTACACATAAATGGGCAAAAGTAAAAATAACCCAGTCACTAAAAATCTTGAAAATTCGTGCCTGAAATCCTACCTACTCATGAGGCTGAGATTTGAGGATCCTAGTTTGAAGTCAGTCTGGGCAGAAAAGCGCATAAGACTCTCATCTCCAATTGACCAGCAAAAAGCCAAAAGTGGAGCTGTGGCTCAAGTGGTAGAAGGCCAGCCTAGAGCAGAACACCAATGAGTTCAATCCTCAGTACTAGCGTAAAAGAAAACCACAAGCTGGGGCAACCATTTAAAAAAAGAACTCTTCATGGGGGGAGTGGGAAAGGGGGAGGGGGAAAGGGGGAATGAGGGAGGAGGTAACAAACAGTACCTGAAATGTACCCAAGGCCTAACGTATGAAACTGTAACCTCTCTGCATATCACTTTGACAACAAATAAGAAAAGAAAGAAAGAAAGAAAGAACTGGACATAGTAACACATAGCTGTAACCCTAGCTATTTGGGAAGCAAAGGTAGGAGGATCATGGTCCAGGACCAGCTGTGGAGGTAACACAGTATTCTATCTGAACAATAACTAAAGTTAAAAAGAGCTGGGAGTTTAGCTCAAGTGTTAGAACATCTGCCAAAAAATGTAAGACCATGAGTTTAAACCTCAGGACCACAAAAAAAGAAAACTGAGGCTCAGTGAAATAAAAAGAACTTTTCCCACATCAGATTGGAAGTAAGTGGCAGAAAAGAATAGAAGCCACAAAGAGAACTTAAAGGTATCAGACTAAATGTTGATTGACTATGGAAACAGGGTCCTTCAGGAGTTATGAAGGATAACTTGGAAAGTGACAAGGTGATAGAAAATTAATCTCCAAGAGAATAAAGGGTCTTTCTTTCCTGGAGACTAGGAACACTGCAAAGAAAAGGCACTGGGAGGTTAAAACACAGTGAAGTAGTGGCAGGCATGCACCGGATCCAAGAGGACCTTGAAACTAATGCCAAGTCTGCCTCCAAGAGCAAGCTGCTAATGTCTGATGACTCATTCTCCAGGACAAGGCCAGCTCTTGGCCAGCAGCCACTATGGATGCTGCAGCAGGGCACTGCTCCACACCAGTACGTGCTATCACATACCAACCACCTCCACTAGTCTCTAGGAAGTATAGCCAAAGTCTAAAAGCTGCCTTTGGCTGTTTATCATTAAGTCATTTTGTTCATTTGGAGCTGGGGCAAACAAGATGCAAGCAAACAAAGAAAGGAATGTCATAATTCCAAATACCCTCTTTTTTTTTTGCCAGTCCTGGAGCTTGAACTCAGGGTGTGGGCACTGTCCCTGAGCTTCTTTTGTTCAAGGCTAGCACTCTACTACTTGAGCCACAGTATGTGGTACTGAGGAATCGAACCCAGGACTTCATGCATACAAGGCAAGCACTCTACCACTAAACCACATTCCTGGCCCTACAAATGCCCTCTTAATGCACTTGAGCTTTTTGGCTAGAAAGGGCAACAGGGAAGCCAGTTACTTGATGGCTCATGCCTATAATCCTAGATACTCAGGAGACTGAGATCTGAGGACTGTGGTTTGAAGCCAGCTCAGGCAGATAAGTCCCCATGAGACTCTTTTCTCCAATTAACCACTCAAAAAGCCAGACATGGAGCTGTGGCTGAAAATGTTAGAGTGCTAGCCTTGAGCAAAAGAGCTCAGAGACAGCGCCCAAGCCCTGAGTGCAAGCCCCAGGACTGGCAAAAAAAAGACAACAGTGACACAACAAAATCCCTGATTACCCTTAACCATTGTTGAATAGTGGTAGTACCACAGGTTTGAATTTGAAAAGCCCTAATCAAGTCACCTTTTCAGTCTCATTGATTTTATCCCCTTTGTTATTCAGAATGTGATGCACATTCTTCCCTAATCCAGGATGGTGATAAGAAACCACCATACCAAGAATTCATCTTCTCTAGGAAAAGATGCAACCCACACAATTGGAACCTAATTGTTTTGGCCTCTTGAAGACTTTGTTCAAAGTGTAAAATGAAAGAGGAATGAAAGATATGGTTGAGATCAGTCACAGTGTGACCATTTTCCTTTTAAAAATGACATAAAGTAACTGTCATTTATGAAAATGGCAATTTCATCTGAAATAAAAGTATCATCCTGTAGCAAAAAAAAAAAAACAACGAAATAAACACCTTGTTTCTAGGGCTTTGGAACCTGGACCCCAAAGAGACTTTGCTCCTTGTTAGGCCTGATTAATATTACAGAAATGGGAGGACAGGAAGGCTGGTCTGGAAAAAGGAAAGTGTCTTTGTGAAGAAAAACAAGTATGTGGCCTTCAGGGAGCTAAGCACATGTTTAATTTTGTGTTTTAAACTTCTCAGCAGACTGCAGATCTATAAAGGGAATCATTGACAGTGAAGATAACGGCGACTGTACCCATAGCATCAGGCTGATTTTTGCAAGACGAGGCGAGAAGTGAGAAAGCAAAATCTTTGCTTCACTTACACAAACTCCCTCTCCTTTGCAGAGCAACTTGCTAGCTGAACCAGAGCCAGATGACAATGCCGCAGGCTCGGTGAAGAACTCTGTGCTGGTCAAATACTGACATCTACTGGCCAATTCTGAAATCTAGTTGCATTTCAGAAACTGGATGATTTGCAGTTCCAAATGAATTATGGAGGATTTTCCCCCTTCATCTCTTTGGAAAATAATGAAAGTGAAATTTTGCTACTGTAATAAAGTTAAGTACCAGTGGCTCACGCCAGTAATCCTAGGTACTCAGGAAGCTAAGATCCAAGGATTGTGGTTGAAGCTGGCCTGCGCAGGAAAGTCCATGAGACTCTCATTGCCACTTAACCACAAAAGCTGGAAGTGGAGCTGTGGCTGAAGTGGTAGAGTACTAGCATTGTGCAAAAAGGTCAGGGAAAGTGCCCAGGCCCTGAGTTCAAACACAAGGACCAGGACAAAAGTTATAGTTTATTAGATAGGGCATGGGGCATGGGGCGGGGGGTGGGAACAGGCTCTCAAAAGTGGGAATTTGTTGGGCAAAATATTCATTTCCTATATGGATAAAGTACTAACCAGTCCAAAACATGACCAGGCATATTATCCCAATATATCTTCAACAACTCTTTGAGATGTGAAGATCAGTACCATTCTATTTTACAGAAAACAGATGCAAAAGCCCAGAAAAATCTAGCTAATAAATCCAAGGTTGTAGAGGAGTGCGAGGTGGAGCTGGTTAGAAAGAGAAGGTTTTCCAATTTATAAGCCAGGTGTCTTATCATTGAGGTACATTTCCCTTTATGGAAAAAAATAAATTGCTATCACTGGTGAATGCAGAGGAAAAAGGCAAATAGGGACACATAAACACACACTCTTTCTTTCGCTCTGAACCATTAAACCCTGACATTAACTAATGAGCAGAGGGAGAAAGTTGCAGTGGGTGATAGCTGCACTTCATTTTAGTACATCAAGAAAGACTTGGCTAAAGTCACTAAACCCACTGGGTATTGCTAATATTTCCCTCCAGTATACCAGAACCACCCACCACAATGAAATGCAGAAGATGATCTTTTAAAACACACTGAACTGTCATTTGCAGAGACTGAGGGCCAGTTACCTCCAACAAGGGCATGGCTTTACCTGTTGATGATGCTACCAAGCTTCTTAATTATCATCAAAATTAGAGGTGCATTATGTATCTGTTACCCTCTGTACATCAACTTCATAATAATTAATTTTTTCAAATTCGAGGTATAAAGGAAACTTTAGAACAGAAAGGCACACCAGAGGGCAGAGAAAATGGATTATAAACATAATTTCTCCTATGAATAACTTACCAAACAAAGGTGTCATAATTTTACATGTGGATCTTTCTTTCCCCCAGAAGAACTGGCTGGTATTCTAAAGGACAGATCGAACCATGAGGCTTTAATGTAAGGTTGGAGGTTAGAACATAAATAAGTACTTCATGGATGTTCTCTAGAATATTGCCAAGAGATTCCCACATAGGGGGCTGAGAATGTGGCTTAGTTATAGAGGGCTTGCCTAGCATCATGAAGCCCTGAGTTTGATTCCTCAGTACTACATATAAAAAGCCAGAAGTAGCACTGTGGCTCAAGTGGTAGAGTGCTAGCCTTGAGCAAAAGAAGCTCAGGGACAGGGGCCAGGCCCTGATTTCAAGACCCAGGACTGGTGAAAGAAAGGAAGGAGGAACAGAGGGACGGGGGAGGGGGGAGGGAGAGGGAGGAGGAGGGGAGAAGGAGGGAGGGAAGGGGAGGAGGAGGGAGGGAAGAGAGGGGGAGGGAGGGGAGGGAGGGGTAAGGAGGGAGGAGAGAGAGAGAGAGAGAGAGAGAGAGAGAGAGAGAGAGAGAGAGAGAGAGAGAGAGAGAGAGAAAGGGAGAATCCCAGAGAGGGCATTGGGTATCTGCTTCAGAAGCCCATAACCAAACTTGAACTGCTGCCACTTTGCTATAAGTGAGAAAGAATTCAAGCATGCTGTGGGTCAAGATGGTAAGGAGAGGCCAGTCAGTCAGGCAGTAAGAGAGCACTACCTCTTAGGGTTCAAATACTGCTGCACTGAAGCATCTGCAGCTCTAGAAAACCAAAGTATCCACTTCTGATATACATTCAAAGGACCATAGAAATGCCTGTACACCCTTGTTCATTGTAACACTGTTCACAATAGCCAAACTATAAAAATAGCCCAGATGCTCTAAAACTGATGAAGAAAATATAGGGTGTATACACACACACACACACACACACACACACACACACACACACACACACACACACCAGTCCTAGGGTTTGACCTCAGTGCCTAGACACTGTTCCTTAGCTCTTTTGTTTAAGGCTAGTAGTACTCTACCACTTGAACCACAGATCCATTTCTGGCTTTTGGTAGTTACTTAGACATGAGAGCCTCACAGACTTTCCTACATGGAAATTATTTGAACCATGCTCCTCAGATCTCAGCCTCTTGAGTAGCTAGGATTACAGGCATGAGCCACTAGTGCCTAGCTACATGGTGGAATTTTATTCTACCATTAAAAATAATGAAATTATATCTTCTTGGAAAACAGATGGAACTGGAAATCATGGTGTTAACTCAGTCCCACAAAGACAGGTATCACAAATTTTCTCTCATGTATGGAAGTTAGGGGAGGAGGAAAAAGGAAATGAAAGTAAAACTATGAAATGAAAGTAAGACTATGGAGGGGCTTGTCTCCAGTAGCTATGACTGTAATCCTAGCTACACAACAGGCTGATATCTGAGGATCATGGTTCATAACTAGCCTGGGCATGAAAGTCCATAAGACTCTTTTCTACAATAAACTACTCACAAAGGCCAGAAGTGGTGCTGTGGCACAAGTGCTAGAGTGCTAGCCTTGAGCAAAAGAAGCTCAGGGACAGCCCTCACGTCCAGAGTTCAAGCCCCAGGACCGGCCAAAAAAAAATATTGAGGGGACAAATGGAGAGGGGAAGAAGAAAGGTTAGAGGGGTAAATCTGATCAAAGTATATTATATTCAAGTATGTAAATATCATAATGAAAGCCTTTACTTTGTAGAATTAATATATGCTCTAAAAACAAAGCAAAACAATAATTCACTGTCTTCTTCAAAAGAGCTATAACACATGATTATAAATGTTCTCATCACAAAAATATTATAAATGTTGATATTGATGGATATGCTAATTAGCATGATTGTGTCATTATGCAATTAATATATATCAGTACATCAAATTAGACCTCATTAATGTATTGAATAATCATGTGTTAGACAGAAATAAACATGCCCCTAGTCCTTTTATTTTTTTGCCAGTCCTGGGGCTTGGGACTCAGAGCCTGAGCACTGTCCCTGGCTTCTTTTTGCTCAAGGCTAGCACTCTGCCTCTTGAGCCACAGCACCACTTCTGGCTTTTTCTATATATGTAGTGCTGAGGAATCAAACCCAGGGCTTCATGTATGCGAGGTAAGCACTCTACCACTAGGCCATATTCCCAGCCCCCTCCCCGCCCCCCAGTCCTTTGTCACATTCATTATTTTTTCAGATAAAAGTCTCAAGTTTTGCCAAGGGACAGCCTCAGACTAAGACCTTCCAACCTATGCCTACTGTGTAGCTTGGGTTTACAGGAGTGCCCCATCACACCTAGCTTATTAAGATGGGGTATCACTTTTTACCTGGCTGGCCTCCAATTATTTTATTTTATTTTTTATTGTAAAGGTGATGTACAGAGGGATTAGAGTTACATAAGTTAATGAGTACATTTCTTGTCAGTGTTACCTGTCCTCCATTTTCTCCAGCTTTTCCTGCCCACCCCCAAGTTGTAAAGTTCATTTCCAACACAATGTATAGTGAGTATCATTGTTGAAATATGTCACTGTGTACTATCATTTCTGTGATTCCCCTTCCCTTCCCCAAATCAGATAAATGTATATACAAGCTAAAGGGTACAGAAATGAAGAACAGTGACCACAAAGAATAAAAATGGGGGAGGGAGCAAAAGAAAAAAAGAAATAACTTCAAGCAGGACACTAAAAAAACCCTCTTGTTTCCATATCATGGAGTTCATTTCAATTAGCATCATCTTATATAGTCATATGTACATAGTTATTATGGCCTCTAATTTTAATCCTCCCAATCTCTGCCTCCCAAGTAGCTAGGATTACAAGTGTGAGCCACTATGCCTAACCTCGAGTTCTACTATGCTATTCCATTGAACAGCAAATGAAAAGGAAATTAAATAGATTGTCATATCAATGCTTTTTCTTTGCCACTCCTAGCGATCTTATATCAATTTAAAGTCTTACCATAAGAGATCTTTCTCTTAACAATAATAGTAGCAATTGACACTAACATATCAGGCACTACTCAAAGTGCTTCATGTATATTAAATAATCCCCACAAAATCCTACATGCTAATATTATCTTTACTTTGCAGATATATAAAGTAAGATACAGACTTTTAGTCATTAAACCAAGACTGTGCAGTATTTAGGCAATGGAACTAGAATTTAAGTCCAGATGTATCCAGTTTTTTAGTGCCCACTAACCACTTAACTGCATAGTCTCTTGGTCAGCACCATTTGCATTACCCGGGAACAAAATATGCAGCCCTCTTTCCTGACAATCTTTTTCAGACAGGCCTACTAAAACAAAAGCTTTATTTTTATTTTTTCACAAGCAACACAAGCTATTCTGCTGCAAGCAGCAGTTTTAGAACTTTCACTGTATATGATACTGTCTGTCTCTAAAAGGTAGTTGGGGAATAGAATAATTCAACTCACAAACAGCCCTTTTCTCAGTAGGATTCAGCTTGATTTCTTAGTGGTTGCCATTTTCTGATAAAACAGGAACATGAGAAGGTAACTCAATGTGATAGTGGGTTTGGATTCAACATGGATGAACTGGTATCATTCCGTATTGCTAGAAAAATTTCAAGATGCAATTCAGTAACAGTAAAATCATATTTTCATTTGGAAATCAAAGACATTGACACTATTGGAGAATTAGGGCACAAAATACCTCTAGTCTATTTTCCTTCCTTTAGAAAAGTAAGCATAACTAATTTGAGGCAGCAAATGATTATCTCCCTAAAAGGAGACAGCATCTGCTGGGGTGCTGGTGACTCACACCTGTAATCGTAGTTTCTCAGGAGGCTAAGATATGAGGAGCATGGGTCAAAGCCAGCCTGGGCAGAAAATTCCCCATGAGACTCTTATCTATAATAAACTACTCAAAAAAAAAAAAGCTGGAAATGGTGCTGTGGCTCAAGTGGCAGGATGCTAGCATTGAACACAAAGAGGTTCAGGGACAGCACCCAGACCCTGAGTTCAGGACCTAGGATTGGGGGGTGGGGAGGGAGACAAAGTTGGGAAAGGGAGAGAGGGAACAATGTTTGAGATTTGGGCTCTATAGATGTTTATTTTCTACCTAGGCTTCATTTGACCTTTATTTTCATTTTTTCTCTACACTATTTTCTTATAGACTTTATATCAGAATGATGAACCTCAGCATTTCCCAAAATGTGTGTGTGCTTTAAAACTTTAATTCTGTGGGACGTTTCATAAGGAAATTGTTACAGAACCAAATTGGATTAGCTTGTACTTATTGAGATTTCCTTTAGTGCTCAAGACTCTTAATACCACCCTCCTTATAATGTAACTGTTACCATTATGGCCCCCATTTCACAGATAAGGCCAGAGTCGGCCTTCAGAGGACCCTATTATAATGTGTTTTGCTGCCTTTCTTTGAAAATTTCTGAAGATTTCATTTCTTATTTTTTCTGCTTGAAAAAAACTCTGATCAAGAAGCACTAAATACTGGCTGGGCATGTACAATTGTGACTCTTTTGAGATTCAGAAATTCTTTCAATTGTAACAATGTTTGAGTTTCAGAAAATAAATAACTAAATTATCTGCACATAACCTATTTGGAAGTAGTATATTAGAGAAATATACCTACATTGCACAATCCAGTGTCTTCCAAAATCACTTGATCATGGAGCCCTGTTTTTGTGTAACACCTAATAAGTTCTCCACCACAACTGGTCTTACAAAAACACTTTGGAAAAATTTAGGTGTCCTGAAGAATACTCTCTTATTCAATCTCTCAATCACAATGATGAAATAATAAGGGGAAATATGTGTGCATTCTGCCTTAAGCAGAAAATGTGCTACATAAATGTTTTATTTTTTCTTTTGGTGGATTGTAGTAACATTCTTGAAACATACCTAGTGCCTTTATCCCATTTGGGCTAAAATTGAAGAACAAGAAAGTCATTATAAAGAAAACGTAAAGATTACTTAGAATAGGCAGATGCAGTTTATATCAGACATCAAAATAATGGTCTGGATGTAAGAAGGAAGTAAGTCTTTTGAAAAGGAGAAGCACAAGCATGCCACCTGTTAAAAGATCCATGGCTATCAGTCTCTGTGCACACAGTGAGCAGCTTCTCCTACCATGACGGCACCCCTTAAGCTTCAATCATTTACCAAGTCTATTCAATTCACCCTGAAAGTTTTAGATTATTGGCTTAAATTACTCTCGATAGTCAGATGGGAATTTGGCATGATATATAGTAACTTCTCTTCAAATCTCTATGCTTCCACACATGCTTCTGGATCACATAGTGTTGGACTTGACACATGGATGAGGAAGGAGGCGGTATTCTACCTTAGAACCTTTAGACGGGAGCCAGTGGCTCATACCTCTAATCCTAGCTAATCAAGAGGCTGAGATCTGAAGATCATGGTTCAATGCCAGCCCAGGCAGAAAAGTTCCCATGAAACTCTTATCTCCAATTAACTACACAAAAACTGGAAGTGGCAGAGCACTAGCCTTTCACACAGAGTCAGGGACAGCACCTAGGCCCTGATTTCAAGCCACACAATCAACAAGAACAACTAAAATAGTACCTTGCATATGGAGGAACCAGAGCTGGAAGGGCTCCCGACTATAGGGTAAATTGTAATCAATGTGGCTGTTCTATCAGGTTACTAGCATAATCTGCAATTTATTGAGCCATACCAAACTATGGGGGGAAAACAGAAAATTAATCATTAGAAACAGCACTTTTCTGGTTTTCATCCAAAGCTCTCATTAGGATATCTTTACATCTTATTTTTTACAATCACAAGCCTACTTATATAGAAGTATTCTCTGACTCCTCAGAAGAAAAGATAAGAATGGCAAAGAAACACATGAGGAAATGTTCATCATACCTGGCCATAAAGGAAATGCAAATCAAATCAACTCAGAGATTCCATCTCATCCCAGTAAGATTGGCCAACATTCTGAATTCAATAACAACAAATGTTTGCAGAGATGTGGATGAAAAGAAACTCTACTGTACTGTTGGGGGCAATGTAAATTAGTATAACCACTCTGGACAGCAGTCTGGAGGTTCCTCAAAAAAAAAAAAAAAAAACCTAAAGATGGATCTTCCCTACAACCTAGCCATATCACTCCTGGGCATCTACCCAGAACATCACAAGCCAGGATACCATAAAGACACTTGCACATCTATGTTCATTACTACACTATTTAAAATAGTCAAGTTATGGAACAGCCAGATGCTCTACAATAGATGAGTGGATCCAAAAAAATGTGGTACCTATACACAATAGAATTTTACACAGCCATTAGAAAGAATAATATTATATCATTTGCAGGAAAATAGATGGCCCTAAAAAGTCATGTTAAGTGAAGAAAGCAAGGCTCAGCAAGACAAATAACACATGATTTTTTTCATATGCAGAAGCTAGACCTAAAATACACCAGGACATAATAAATTATACAGATTTACACACATTGAGACCAGAGGAAGATATTCTTTTTCTTTTCTTCCTTTGTCAGTCGTAAGGCTTGAACTTTTGTCCTGGGCACTGTCCCTGAGCTCTTTTGCTCAAGGCTAGTGCTCTAGTAGTTGAGCCACAGTACCACTTATGGTTTGCTGGTAGCTAACTGAAAATAACTGTCTCATAGACTTTCCTGCTTAAGCTGGCTTTGAACCACAATCCTCAGATCTCAGCCTCATGAGTTGGAGGATACTCTTAGGAGAGGAACATAAAGGCATGATGCTTATGTGCCTCTGAGCATACAAAATAATATTTATCTAAATAAACTTCAGGAAAAGGGGCTGGGGATATGGCCTAGAGGCAAGAGTGCTTGCCTCCTATACGTGAGGCCCTGGGTTCGATTCCCCAGCACCACATATACAGAAAATGGCCAGAAGTGGCGCTGTGGCTCAAGTGGCAGAGTGCTGGCCTTGAGCAAGAAGAAGCCAGAGACAATGCTCAGGCCCTGAGTCCAAGACCCAGGACTGGCCAAAAAGAAAAAGAAAAAAAGAAAACGAAAGGTGTTCTCTTTTTGTGGCTTTTGTTTTCTTTTTGTTCTGTTTGTTCAGTTATATATATTTGGGAATATCAGGGGAGGCACAGAAATGGGGGAAAAGAGTGAACAAATGCAGCAATAGTACTCACTGGATACTACATTGAAACTAAACTATACAAGTAGTGGGTAGGGATGAGAGGGAAAACTGGGAGAAAAATAGCAAGTAAAGGGGTGACATTGTCCACAAGGAAATGTACTTTTTCCTGCCTTATGTAACTGTAATCCTTCTGTACATCACCTTAAAAAGGGGGATATTTTATGCTAAAAGCCCTGGAAAAACTGGGATTCCAGGGAACATTCCTGAATATAATCAAGGCAGTTTATGACAAACCAACAGCAAGTATAACTCTAAATGGTGAAAAACTGAAGCCATTCCCTTTAAAATCAGGAACAAGACAGGGATGTCCACTCTCTCCCCTGCTCTTCAACATAGTACTAGAATTCCTAGCCAGAGCAATTAGGCAAGAAGAAAATATAAAGGGGATCCAAATAGGAAAAGATGAAGTTAAACTTTCTCTCTTCGAAGATGACATGATCCTATACCTAAAGAATCCCATAGACTCTACCTCCAAGCTACTAGAGCTGATCCAAAACTTTGGCAAAGTTGCAGGATATAAAATAAACCCTCAAAAATCAACGGCCTTTCTCTATGCTAACGACCTGAAGACCAAGGAGGAATCACAATACCCAACTTCAAGCTGTATTATAAAGCTATAGTAATAAAAACAGCACCGGAACAGACCTGAAGACCAATGGAACAGAATTGAAGACCCAGAAATGAACCCACAGAACTACGCCTACTTAATCTTTGATAAAGGAGCTAAAACAATAGTTTGGAAGAAAGATAGCCTCTTTAATAAATGGTGCTGGCAAAGCTGGTTCAACACATGCAACAAACTAAAACTAGATCCTTATATATCACCCTGCACCAAAATCAATTCCAAATGGATTAAAGACCTCGAAATCAAAACAAACACCCTGAAAACACTAAAGGAAGAAGTAAGAGAAACACTTGGGCTCCTTGGCGCAGGACGGAACTTCCTTAACAAAGACCCAGAAAGGCTACAAATCAAAGAAAGGTTGGACAAATGGGACTGCATCAAACTGCAGAGCTTCTGCACCACAAAGGACATAGCTCGCAAGATAAACAGAAAGCCCACAGACTGGGAAAAGATCTTTACCGGACATTCAAAAGACAAAGGCCTCATCTCTAAAATATATGCAGAACTAAAAAAACTACCTTCTTCCAAAACAAAACCGCAAAAAACCAATAGCCCCCTCATCAAGTGGACTAAAGACCTACAAAGAGTCTTCTCTGATGAGGAAATGAGAATGGCCAAGAGACATATGAAAAAATGCTCTACATCACTGGCCATAAAAGAAATGCAAATCAAAACAACATTGAGATTCCATCTCACCCCAGTAAGAATGTCATATATCAAGAAAACTAACAATAACAACTGTTGGAGGGGATGTGGCCAAAAGGGAACCCTTCTTCATTGTTGGTGGGAATGTAAACTGGTTCAACCACTCTGGCAAGCAGTATGGAGATTCCTCAGAAGGCTAAATATAGAACTCCCCTATGACCCAGTAGCCCCACTTTTGGTCTATCCAAAAGAACACAAACAAAATCACAGTAAAGCCACCAGCACAACTATGTTCATCGCAGCGCAATTTGTCATAGCTAGAATCTGGAACCAACCCAGGTGCCCCTCAGTAGACGATTGGATCAGGAAAATGTGGTACATATACACAATGGAATTTTATGCCTCTATCAGAAAGAATGACATTGCCCCATTTGTAAGGAAATGGAAGGACTTGGAAAAAAATTATACTAAGTGAAGTGAGCCAGACCCAAAGAAATATGGACTCTATGGTCTCCCTTATTGGGTATAATTAGTACAGGTATAGGCAAGTCACAGCAGAGGATCACAAGAGCCCAACAGCTATACCCTTATGATCACATAAGATGATGCTAAGTGAAATGAACTCCATGTTATGGAAACGATTGTTATATCACAGTTGTAACTACTTTCAACGTCCCATGTGTATCTGTAGCTTCTATTATTGACGATGTTCTTGTATCATCTTCCTGTGGTTGTACCTACACTATCTCTGTAATCTTATCTGAGTATATTGGAAACCATGTATACTGGTATTAGAACCAGGAAATTGAAAGGGAATACCAAAATTGAGAGACACAGGGTAATAAAAGAAGAACAACTACAAGAGCAATACTTGCAAAACTGTTTGGTGTAAGTGAACACCTCATGGGGGAAAGGGACATGGGGAAGAGAGTTGGGGGGGGTACAAGGGACGAGGTAACAAACAGTACAAGTAATGTATCCAATGCCTAACGTATGAAACTGTAACCTCTCTGTACATCAGTTTAATAATAAAAATTGGGGAAAAAAAAGAAAAAGAAAAAAAGTAGGATATTTTAACTTTAACTGACAAATTAAAGATCAAGTAAATGTGCAGATAAAAGCAGTAATCTCTGCTTTATGGACTTTGTAGATTTCTGCTACAAGCATGTCATCCCTGCTATCAATGCTCACCAGGAAAGGTGAGAACATTAATATTTGCACCAAGGGTACTGCTTCTTCCCATTCACAAAACCTCCAAAGCCACATCACACCACTGATACTGTTTTGCACTGCTCCTAAACTCAAATGGCACCAGCTATTAATACTGTGCCAATAACTGTACTATACTCCTCCAAGTGCCAGTACAATTTTCTGTTCCCCAGGTGCCAAAGTTGGCATCCCTATGATCTAACACTCAATTAGACAGGCTTAAATGCTGTGCTGTTTTATCTCCCTTCCAATGCTTCAGAAACATCTAAAGAAATTACTGTTTCCTCTACATATATATGTATATATACATACTTATATACTTATGTGTATTATATAGTTTATGTGTGTACATACAAATATATATATGTACATACATAATAGTGTGTGTGTGTGTATGTGTGTGTGTGTACCAGTCCTGGGGCTTGAATTCAGGGCCTGTCCCTGAACTTCTTTTGTTCAAGGCTAGCGCTCTACCATTTGAGCCACAGCGTCACTTCCAGCTTTTGTGCTAGCTAACTGGAGATAAGAGCCTCATAGATTTTCCTGCCCTTGTTGGCTTGAACCATGATCCTGCAATCTCAGTCTCCTGGATAGCCAGGATTACAGGTGTGAGCCACTAGTGGCAGACCCCTACTTATATATTCATTTTCAGTACCCCTTTATGTGAGATTGTGATGCAAATCCCTGAGAAACTGGAGCAGTGAGCACATTGGAATGGTAAGTAGTAAAGCTATGATCAGATTTCCCCTAACCTTATCACAACTAATCCTCTGCTATTGTGCCTAGCATGTGTACATGGGTGTCTTTCTCTGGAGACTTCTTAGTCTTAGTGAGGAAGTAGGACAAGACACATCTTTCCAGCAAGCATACTCATAGATATCTGCATCCTAGTGGAGGACTTAGCTCAGGCTTTCACTTGCCTCTCTTCTACCAAAAAAAAATCTTTATTTCCCAGCATACCAGTCTTGTATACCAATTCAAATTCAAAAGAAAATTGTAGGAAAATTCACTGGGCTAGATAGCAAACAATCAACATTCAAATTGTAGCTCTAATATTTATCAGCCACATCAGCCCTGAGCAAACCTGAGGTAATCACTTTCCTACCTACCCCAAGGGTACATATTGAGCTTTTTTTCCAAAAAATAAAAATACTTAGTTCTGGGCCTGTTGAAAAAACAATGAATAGTTACCAATTGCACCAACTCCCAGTAGACAAACTAGCTGCATTCTTCTTTTTTTTAAAGAAAATATGCAGAGCCTCTATCTTCTTAGCTTCTGCCCTCCCCTTCCTCCTCCTGTTTTCCTTCTCCTCTCCACCGTCCAATTCCCACGGCACTCTGTTCCCTTAGTGGAGCACACAAGGGCCTTCAGTGTGACAAGCTTTCATTCATTTAATCATTATCATGTTCCCATTAGTTGCAGAGGTAAAGACACACTGTGTCTATTTTAATCTCTGTGTCCCCAGCACAGGACAAAGGGTAGTATAGATGATTTTAAAAATTATTAAATGATTAAGTGCAGATTCTTTGCCAGCACACACTGTGGGCCTGGCATACTCGCCACTGTGGATCACTTTACAAATAGTGTAGCTAAAGCCAGGTGTGGTGATAGTTGCCTGTAAATCACAGCATTTAGAAGACTAAGGCAAGAGAATCAAGGGTTCAAGGCAAGACTGGGCTACATATTGGATCCTCTCTAATAAAACAAGCAAAACAAAAAGGGTTGGCTGGTTTTTCCCCCATAACAGCAGCACTGTTGGCAAATACAGGACACATAGAGCTGCAGTGCAAGTTAGGGGCTAGACTCAAATTGTTTTTCCTCTTCCTTTGAGACAAGGCTACTGCTTGTTCTTTGGTTTTGGTGGAGACAAGAGACCTAGAGTGCAGGTTCTGAAAAAAAGTTGTCTATAGATCATTATTCTTCCACTGATGAGCTGTGAGCCATAGGACTAGTTTCTTAAACTTCCTAGAGTATCTCTCTCTGTCTCTCTCTGTCTTTCTCTGTCTCTCTGTGTGTCTCTCTGTGTATCTGTCTCTGTCTCTATCTCTCTCTATCTCTGAACTGGAGGTCTTAATCAAGGCCTTGTGCTTATTAGGCAGGTGCTCTACAACTTGAGTCAAAATCTCAGGCTTTTGTTTCCAGTTCTGGAGCTTGAACTCAGGGCCCAAGCACTGTCCCTGGCTTCTTTTTTGCTCAAGGCTAGCACTCTACCACTTGAGCCACAGTGCCACTTCCAGTTTTTTCTGTTTATGTGGTACTGAGGAATTTAACCTAGGGCTTCATGCATGCTAGGCAAGAACTCTACCACTAAGCCACATTCCCAGCCCCTCAGGCTTTTTTAGTTACATTTTTGTCATTTTTTTCCTCCAGGGCTGGCCTCAGACCACATCCTCATAATTATTGCTATATCAAAGCTGTAATTATAAGTATGTACACCACACCTGTCTACCAGGCCTCAGTTTCTTCGTCTATAAATCCAGGATGATCAGAACTCACATGTTGCAGTGTTTTTTGTGATTTTTTACACATACATAACTATGCTAAGTATCTGAGAAGTAAAAATTCCTTAGGGCACTAACTGTGATCATCATCGACTTCTTACTAAAATTTACTGAAAGCCAAGACTTTTAGTCCTTGGTACATAGCTCTGGGCCCTTGAGGAGCTCCCTGCTGGTATGCAATATAGAAGCTGTTAGTTACAGAGGTTTCTGGGATCACTTATGTAGAAATGTTTGCTAGATGCTTGGCCTGTGTGACCTAGAACTGAAGGAAAATGATGTGATTTCTCCCTCAGAGACCTGTGGCTACAAGTGAACTAAGCAGAGGCTGGGCCTGTCTCTATGGTTTCCAGCACTGATTTCAGAGCCTGGCACCTGTGGCTTTCATCAACTGTGATTTTTATGACTGTACTTACTTTTCTCATTTGTAGTCTGGGGTTCATATTAATGCAGTGGGAAGTCTAAGACAGGCCTCCTTACTCTAGGTTATGAAAATCAAGGTTTCTTAACTCCTTTATGTGAAATGGTGTGATACTTTCATGTAATCTACACATGTCCTCCCATGTACTTTAAACTGTCTCTAGATTACCTATAATACCTAGCATAGTGTATGTGTGATATACCATGTATTGTAATACTGTATAGTTTAGGGTGTAATTGTAATCACTAGTCTGTATATGTTCAGCATAGAATAAAAGAGAAAATATTAATTGAATTCTTACTAATGGGCCTACCCTGGATATGTTGGCTCATCCCTCACAATAACTCCGCAAAATGAGCCGATTAAGCCCATGTTACAAATGAAGAAAATAGACACTTAGTGAAGATTATAGATTTATTCAAATCACATATATAAGGTGGTACATCTGGGATTCGAATCCAGATCAGTGTGATGCCAGAATCTGTGACCATACTGCCTTGTGTTTATAAATGGCTATAATACAAGATAGAAAGTCATTCATTCCAAAATGCCCTAAATGAAGTGCCATGGAATCAAATGATGTGCATATGAAAGTGTTTACAAACAGCCAAACTGACACAATTGTAAGGTTGTCATTAGGATAAGTGCTGTATAAAATAGGCTGACTATAAAATTTCATCTGTAAACAGGAGTTAACCAAGCCTTGGAGAAATTTTTTTAAAGAATGGAATGTTCAATTTCAGCCATAATAGATCATAGGAAAACAACTGATACAGCAAATTCAATCATCATTCTAAATAGCCTAGAATCTGTATTTGGGCACTGGTAACCTGTATAAACAGATCAAGATCCCAAAGAGCTCAATGGTACCACCTGAGCAGAATGAAAATGAATTTAATACATTACAAGATGCTAGATAGGCCTCCTGATGGGTATTACCATCAGTTGGTGAAGCATAGTCTTGTTTAGGATGTATGGGTTACTGTGACTGTAATGAGAAAGACCCTGTGCCCTAGCATGATAGGAGGAGCTGGCTTTTGAATGAAAATTGATTCATACCTCTTTGTTGAGAGTTCAAGCTCTAATAATTATGGCTTATATGTATTGTGTAGCACTATTTCCCAAGCATAGTTCAAATATATCTCAAGTTTACCTGCTGTGTTGAGGCCAATTGCATTTGTGATGTGGTGTGTGTGTGTGTGTGTGTGTGTGTGTGTGTGTGTGTGTGTGTGTGTGTGTGTCTATATGCCAGTACTGGAACATGAACCCCAGGCCTCATGCCCTTCCTTAGCTTTTAGCACCAGGTTGACACTCGTATCACTTGAGCTACTCCTCCAGTTTGGCCTTTTACTGGTAAATTGGAGATAAAGGTCTCATGAAGTTTCTGCCTGGGCTGGTTTCAAACTGAAGTTCTCAGATCTCAGCCTCCTTAGTACCTAGGAATACAGGCATGATTCACCAGTGCCCAACTACTTATTCGATTTAAGAACATGAGGGTAAGGAGGAGGTAACAAGTTTGACAAGAAACATATTCCCTACCTTACATATGTACTGTAATCTCTCTGTATATTACCATGACAATAAATTTTTTTAAGTAATAAAAAAACAACATGAAGGTATTTTTGTCAGTACTGAGATTTCAACTCAATGCCATATGTTTGCTAGATGTTTGTTGTTCTAGTATTTGAGCTATGCCTTCAATCCTCACTTGTATAATTTTGAGTGCTTTCTTCGTATACATGAAGCCCTAAGTTCAAGTCCTCAGCGCCACATATATAGAAAAAGCCAGAAGTGGAGCTGTGGCTCAAGTGCTACAGTGCTAACTAGCCTTGAGCAAAAAGAAGCCAGGGACAGTGCTAGGCCCTGAGTCTAAGCCCCAGGACTGGCAATAAATAAATAAATAAATAAATAAATAAATAAATAAATAAATAAATTTAAAAGGGTTTAGAGTATAAAAATAAGATATAAAGTTAGTTATAAAAATAAATTTAGTGTATTAGGGGTACATTTAGTAAGGAATGATATTTCTATGTGCTTTAGAGGTTTTGTTTGCTAATAAAAGGATTGTATCCTTTGATTCAGAGTGTTTAGTTTTCTTAAGCTCACTTTGTTATAAGATTTTAATCAACGATCATATTAACTTTATAGATAAGAAGTTAAAAAATTTTGCTCAGTAACAGCAAAGCAGCATCAGAATCAGGGTTTTCTTTTTTAAATGCTTTTCTGAAAGTAGAAATACTCATCAAAATTTCTTTTTATATCACATTTCTACATACTAGCAACTTTTGCCTATGCAGGAAGCTAGATTTTTAATTAAAAATGCACACATTAAGAGTTCAGTGTATATTCAGATAGACGTCAAAACTGGAAGATAAAATGGGAGCTTCATGGAAGTAGCCTACACTCCATTGCAAAGATATTTCTTAAACAAAACATAAATTTTGCAGGCATACCTCCAATCGCCATCAAGCATCCAGTGCACACACAGGAAGAACTAAGATACTGAGTGGGATACATTTTCGAAGACATAGGAGACCATTGCACTCAAGGAACAATGCCATATAGCGTATATCCAAGTGAGCCCACACGGCCAGATGGAGTCACTTCCTATCCAGATTAACGGCTTGACACTACAGAATGGATTCTGTGCTGCATCAGGATTTTCATGGGCATATAAAAAATCATATCCATCCTGTATTCATCTGTGGCTTGGTTGGCAGGCTGTTTTGGATTTTGGACATGGTAATAATTGCCAAGGCAGGATTTCTGAGTTAGACTAGAAATATCGTTATGTATGACATACTTCCAGTTTTGTTTTAGGGGTAGATGTGGACATATATATGACAGTTCATACTCAGATATTTCTGACAGTATATGCAAAAAAATAGTAGCTACCTTTAGGGAAGGAGGATGGAATATTGGGAAACTGGGGAACTATGATAAATGAGAGAGGGAGACTCATTTTTCACTGTGTAATCTTTTGGATAATTCTAACTTGTTTCCTAGTTATGTATACATTTGATTAACATTTATTTTAAATAATTTCAACAAACAAACCAGGAGTTCTTAAATAGGTGTGCATATCATAATATTCTTAGAGTGCTTTTGTCAAAATACACAAAGAGGTATATTTAATCTTAATAGCTGGAGCTGTGAAGTCAGATTACATGGGTTTCGGTATTTCTCTTTTTATGTAATTGAAGATATTCTTATTTATTTTCAACTCTCAAACATACCAAAGGTTTTAGTATTTCTACCATTGAGAAATATATAAGGCAAGTTTTTTTTTACCCCTTTAAGCCTCCATTTCCCCTTTGCAGACAGGAGCTGTTGAAAAGCCTGCTTTACTAAAGTGTTTTGGAGGGTTAGTTGTTTCTGAGACCTGATGGCAATGAGAACGAACTGTCCCATTCTGTCTATGGATTTGGAATTAACAAGTAATAATGAATGTGACTTGTTTCTCTGAGACTGCAGTTTCTTTCAACAGTCTCTACTTTGTTTCAAAATGTGTATTTTCCAAAAGGCTCCAAAAAGCTTTGCACAATGCTTTTTACTAAATAGGTGCTTCATGTACAAAAGTTTTAGAAACAAGTCCTTCCCTGAAAAATATCTGTTTTACTAGAACAACTAACTGTTGCTACTAAGAACAAAGGAAGAAGTGAAATTCCTCACTCTCAAAGCTGCCTACAATTGAAAACTTCAGACAAAAGAAAAAACCTTGGAGAAAGCCATAATGAGCCATAAAGTTTGGAATTTCACACTGTGCCAGAGCCTGTAGGTACAGAGCATTCTTGGATCTAATTTTTATTCTAACCAAAAGCTGAGAGAAGACAATCTCCAGCAAACATCAACCCTACCCAATCCCCTCCACACAGTCTGCTCTTAAGAAAATATGGACAGAAACACTAAAAACAATTCAACCTCTTTCTTGTATATAAATGCAAACACTCTCAACCTCACAAAGTGTAAGATGTCTACAAAGCATGACTACATGTGAAATTTTGATCTTACTTTTAATTAAATCTTGCTTTAAAAAATATAATAAAGGGGCTTGGAATATGGCCTAGTGGTAGAGTGTTTGCCTAGTAAACATGAAACCCTGGGTTTGATTCCTCAGCACCACATATATAGAAAAAGCCAGAAGTGGCACTGTGGCTCAAGTGGTAGGGTGCTAGCCTTGAGCAAAAAGAAGCTAGGGACAGTGCTCAGGCCCTGAGTTCAAGTCCCAGGATTGGCAAAAAAAGAAAAATATAATAAGAACATCCAGAAAATATGAAAATACTTTAGACACATACATACATACATACATACATACATACATACATACATACATACATACATACAGAGTTGCAAGTTAAAGACTTTGCATAATTGATGCTTTTCCCTTATTTGTCATTCACTTTTTAAAAATTAAGTCTTCTCTGAGAAGGGAGAAGAGGAAGACTATGAGAAATATTATTTTGTAGCTTTAATCCTTTTCCTTTAGTCTTTTAGGATTATAATTTGAAAATCAGTTTTAATAGTTGTATTTTCATAGTCATAAGCTTCCTGCAAGTGACCAGAAAATTTATTTTTTGATCCTTTTGTTTCAAAGAGGCATTGCTAGAAATTCTTATTAAATGAATAAGTAATGAAGTTTAATCAACTTGACTGCACATGTTCCTAATTGATCTTAGACAAGGATTGTCTGACATTTAACTTGTTTTTTGTTTTCTGTTTTTTTTCTTTTGGGGGCAGTATAGGGGATTGAATTTAGGGCCTTAGTGCTTACAAGGAAAGCACTCTACCATTTGATCCATGCCTATAACAGCTTTTTTACCTCAATTTAAAGGTAGAGTCACTATTTATGCCCAGGCGGGCCTAGGCTATAGTGTTCCTGCTTGAGCATCCCCATAGCTAGTAGCTAAGATAACAAGACACCAATCACTATACCTAGACATTGAGTGAGATTCAGGACATTGAGTCCTGAGAACTTTTATTCCTTGTTCTAGCATGGAGCCTATAGCCTCAGAGCTCTACCTCACAGGTAGCTAGGATTACAAGTAGCCTACCCACCATGCCAAATCTCACATTTAACTTCTGAATATATATTACTGTCAGTCATTCAATCACCCTCTCAAAAAGTTTTGTTTATTTCCTACAGGAAATACAATGAGCCCCAAAATGAGAAAGAAATAATTTGTATTCACAGGTTTCCACAGCCTGTGTAAAGGTCACAATGAAAATATCTTCATGTGGAATGATGTTTTGCCTTCAGCTCACTGGACAATTCCTTCTAAGGCAAGAAGCTAGTGTCCTACAAACAAAGATAATAAACTATTCTCCCATAGACGTAAATTTGTCACATTTTAACATCATAGTTAATCATTTCCTATCTCTTTGGGCATTTTTCTCAGTAACTAAATTATTTTTACTAGCTGGAACACAGAACTTTATTACAGCCTACAGTACGAAATATCCCAATAATCTCCCTTTTAAATCTCCTTTTAAAAATTATGTCTTTATTCATCCATCCAAGCCTTTGTATGACACCTTTGTGTCTGTGTATGTATCTGTGTCTGCATGTCTATGTGGGGGGAGAGGGGGGCGGGGGGCATGCGCATGCCAGTCCTGAGGCTTGAACTCAGGGCCTGCACGCTGTCCTTGAGCTTCTTTTGCTCAAGGCTTATCTTCTACCACTTTAGCCAAAGCTCTACTTCTGGCTATTTGGTAGTTAATTGGAGATAAGTGTCTCACAGATCTCTTCTTGTCCAGGCTGGCATAGAACTATGATCCTCAGATCTGAGCCTCCTGAGTACCTAGGATTACAGTCATGAGCCACTGGCACCCAGCTTGTATGGTTGCCTTTATTCATTTACAATCCATATTCATTTGACTTAATTAGAAATTGACGGTTTACCTTATTGCTATTTTTAAACAGAAATACTTATTTTTTTGGTATTGCTGGGGATTAAATCCAAGATCTCAAGCATGTTTAACAAGCACTCTAACTGAGCTATGTCCAGAGTATGGAGTTGTTAGTTGTTGGGTGTTTGTTTTTTTTGAAAGAAAGATTTATTAAGCAAATCAACAGTATGAGTAAGTTATATGTGGAGTTTCATTAGTAATATGCATAGAACTTTCTAGTTTAAAAATCACTATTTGTATGTTTCTCATTTTATTTTTGTTTTGGTTTGGTTTTTTTTGCCAGTTCTGGGGCTTGGACTCAGGGCCTGAGCACTGTCCCTGGCTTCTTTTTTGCTCAAGGCTAGCACTCTGCCACTTGAGCCACAGCGCCACTTCTGGCCGTTTTCTGTATATGTAGTGCTGGGGAATTGAACCCAGGGCCTCGTGTATACGAGGCAAGCACTCTTGCCACCAGGCCATATCCCCAGCCCTCGTATGTTTCTCATTTTAAAGGTATTATTATCCTTGACTTTTAGTTCAGTAGGCTAAAGTGATTTAGTGAAGATTATACAGATTGAGTTGCAGGGTATGAAAACCAAGCCATTTCAGTCCTACATGGGACAGCTATGATGAACAGTCCTTAATGGAGAGCTTTGCAAACAAGTTGGACAACAAGGTTTTCTGTTGGTTGGTTGTTGGTTTGATTTTTTAGTTTTTGTGCTGGTACTGAGACCTGAACTCAAGACCTCACACTCTTGCTTGGTCCTTTCACTCAAGGTATGTACTATGATTTGAACCACACCTCCACTTTCACCTTTTGGCTGGTCAATTGGAGATTAAGAGTCCCATGAATCTGTCTGCCATGACTGGGTTAAGGCCATGATTCTCAGATCTCAGGTTCCTGAGTAGCTAGGACTATGGATATGAGCCACCAGCACCCAGCTTGTGGCCAACTTTTGACTGACCTGCTTCACCAAAGTTCAAGTTCTTCCTGTACTTAAACATGCTTTATCTCCTTTTACTTTACGCATGTTAAATTTCTAACACATAGCTTATACCTCAAATTCCATTTCAGTATATTACTTCCAAAGAATCCAACGTATAGACCCAAACCAGGCCAGTTCAGTGGCAGGTCCAAGTGTGCTTGCAGAAGAAAAAGGCAAGTGACCTTTGTAGCCATTGGTTAGGCTTGTCACTTCCTGAAGAAGCTTAAGTTTGGCTAGAGTTTGTTCAGTGGTAAGAGCACTTTCCTGGAAATGTGAGGCTCCTAGTTCAAATCCCACTACCACCATAAAAAAGCAGCAGAGTGTGATTTACTCTGGCTGTAAGTCTCTGGCATTGAGAACTATACTGATTTGTCTAGGGCCCTGGTGATAACTGAGAAGCAAGGAGGCAGTCAGAGATTTTTGTCCCTGAAGAGAAGAATCTATCAATAGTGGGCAGGGGCTTCACTAATTGAATTGTGATTCACCATTGTACTGGAATAATCCATAGCTGACATGATGGAATGTCTAAAATATTTATATATTTATTTATTTATTTATTTTTGCCAGTCCTGGAGCTTAGACTCAGGGCCTGAGCACTGTCCCTGGCTTTTCTTTTCTTTTTTTTTTTTTGGCTCAAGGTTAGCACTTTTCCACTTGAGCCACAGCACCACTTCTGGCTTTTTCTGTGTATGTGGTACTGAGGAATCAAACCCATGCAAGGCAAGCACTCTACCCATTAGGCCATATTCAGGCCGTGTTCTAAATCTTAGAAAGAAACTTTGAGGAGAGTTTTTGTTTCTGACATGTCCACATTTTTAAGGTAACACAATGTATCTCATTTTAAATGAATTATAATTATCAAAATTTGAAAACTTATGATATTTTCATCTTAGTTTATACACCACATTTGATCTTTCATAAGTTTTTTTTTTTCTTTTTCCAGAGCTGAGGACCGAACTCTGGGCCTTGCGTCGCCAGGCAGGCGCTCTTCCACTGAGCTAAATCCCCAGCCCTGTTACACCACATTTGAAATAATGCAAGGTCACCAAGAATTTCAAAGCTAGAAAGCCAAGTGAACTGTAAGCCATGTTTAAGCTGTTGCCACATGGGGGCACCACTTAGAAGGCCAAGTGAACTGTAAGCCATGTTTAAGCTGTTGCCACATGGGGGCACCACTTTAGCTAATAAACAGGAATTCAGGCATTCCTTTGTCCAGACAAGCTTGCCTAAAATTATGCACATTTTTAATTGTGTGAGGCCCACAGAACCACATTTCTCACATAAAACCCAGCTTCCCTGAATACTGGTAGGCAAACATCTGCAAGAATATGTACAAAATATAACTGTTGTTATCTCTGGAGAATGGAAATTTAGACGAAACCTACTACCTGTCCATATTACACATTTACAATTTTAATATTTTTGTATTCAGCAAGAAAGAAGCCCCACAGACTCAAGAAGATGAAATTTGGTTAAGATTGTCAACCTTCTCTCCAAAAACCTGATTTTTATATCATTTTTTCCTTCGTACTAACTCTGATTTTATCTCTCAGCATCCAGCCCTTGCTTCCAGTACGCTCTTGTTGCTCTGAGTATCTCTTGTTGTGGTTAAATTGCAAGCTTCTTGTCTTCCCTCTCAAGTCTTTTCTCCTCCCTTTGTCCACTGCTTCCTTTTCATTTCATCTTTACTTGTTTGACCCCTCTCCATCTGTACCTTCCTTCATTTTGCTTTTCTGAATCCCTTCATCCCATCATAATTATGACCCATTTAGTGTTTTATATGAATGAGATAAAACAATCACAGAATGGGATTGAGGAGCTGCAGCATGGCTTTATGACCTTGACCATTTTATACAACCAATTTTCAAAGATGAATTAATCAAGGTTGATTTGAACTTGCTTCCCTTTATCAGATTATTTACAAGCCAATCTTCCCATTACAACAATTTTCCATTTTAACTGAGGCTGTCAGGGATAAAGATGTTAAGACTATCAAGTGCTCTTTGATTCCTTTCAGTCACCCAAAAGTAATTTTCAAAATACTAGCGAAGATTACATTAAAATTGTGTAAAAGAAAAACATTACCTCATTTTTCTCAGCTGGTGTTCAGTAGGGGTTATGAAGGTGCTTTCTTACCAGGTATAACTGCCAAGGATAACTTGAAATATTAAAGGCTCAGTCAGTTGAGTAGGGAGGAGAGCATTCACTTTGACCACAATTATCCATTAGCATTACCATTGATTCATTCACTAAATTTCATTGATTATATCTCTTTTCTTTATTTTCATAAACGAGTTTATTTGTAAATTTAATAAACATAAATGTTGACCTAAAAATCTTCAGTAGAATGATAAATCTAAAAACCACTTGGAAAGCCATCTCCATAAAAGGATTTTCCCAGGACAGAACAGATGTAACCTAACACAACGTTATCTTAATTGGCAGAGATCCAATAATCAGAAGCGACAAATTCCTCTCTGACTCAAGTTTACAGTAAACTCCACAACAAAAGAACAAACTTTCATATTGTCTCCTCTTAGTAGAGGAGAAAAACTCAATGTAGTTGTAAGATTAATGACAACACTATGAAAAGCTGCACTAATTACTTTAGAAGATTAATAATGGATGATACTGGTGGGAATAACTTGTTTTATTCTAAATCCCTTATAATTGAAATACTCCAGTTAGTGTATGCATTTTCAGCTAGAGAGTTAGTCATTCTTTCCTGTCATAGAATGAGGACTTAATGAAAGGTTTTGATATGTGTAAATTTTTACTACTATAAAAACAAGTGTGGTCTAGTTAGGGGAAAACTAAGAGGACTCTAAGTTATACATATTTTAATGACAAAATACCCCACCACTTGTGAATTTAAAACACTAAATTTGGGCTGGGGATATAGCCTAGTGGCAAGAGTGCCTGCCTCGGATACACGAGGCCCTAGGTTCGATTCCCCAGCACCACATATGCAGAAAACGGCCAGAAGCGGCGCTGTGGCTCAAGTGGCAGAGTGCTAGCCTTGAGCGGGAAGAAGCCAGGGACAGTGCTCAGGCCCTGAGTCCAAGGCCCAGGACTGGCCAAAAAAAAAAAAAAAACACTAAATTTAAATTTTCTGACAGTAACAAAGCTATTGCAAGTGCACAAAGTATGTTCTATAGCTGTTAAGCTTACGCGTTTTTAGGAACTATAACTTATATATACAATATATACACTGTCCTGTAGCAATGACGTTTATTCACTCATCCAGTAGAGGGAGCACTGTTAACTGTCAGCCTCAGGGTCCAGCTATTTTGGATGTAGAGAGTATAAGGGTTAACTCAACAGACCAAGGAGCTTTATTCAAGAGGAAAGCCTTGGAAGGGCAAACTAGTCTCCTTCACCTTGGCTGAAGAAAAAAGTCATGTAGCCCCTTACAACTAGGATCCCTTTAAATATTAGGCAGCAAAAGTAGTCAGGCAGGGCAGATGGAAGTGGGGTGCAATGGAGGCGGGTTAGGAAAGTAATGTTATGGTGAGGGAGGAATTTCAAGGTCTCAACAGCATGTGTGTCCACCAGCATGTGTGTCTTGGCTCTCTTCCAAGACCACCGGGTGTGCTGTTCCTGGAGAAGGAGGGACAGATGATTCAGCAGGGTGGGCAGCAAGGACAGTTCTAAGATATGGGTGTCAGAGGGAAAGGTGACTGCTTTCAGTTTAAGTCATTTTCCATTAAGGAGAGGACTACAAATGAACTTAGGAGCAGTCTGCTTGGTTCCAACCTTTATTTTTTTACCCCAAAGTAAACAAATCATCAAACAAAAGAATCATGCTCCTCTATTTTCCAACCAAACCATTCTCTACTCCTTGACATTCAATCTAGTCTCTCAATCCAGAGGTTCCCAAGGGGCAAGTCTGCTCTAAACTGACATAAAATTTAAACTGGTGATTCCCAAATTATTCTGATCCACATAAAGGTGAAGAAGAGATAGTGCCATCTGTGAATTTGAAGACTCCCTAGAGGAATTATCTCACATATCCAAAGCCTGCAGTCCTTAAAGTTCTGTGCCTTTTTCCATATCAATCATTTCCATGTGGAAGTGTTCACTAAGAAGCTTTCCTAAGAATAAAGGATAAAGCAAGAACCCCTTAATCATTCTCACTCCTTTTTAAAACCCCTAAACATTTCACATATATGTTGCTCTGTTACATAAATTAGATACAACTGTCAAGAGAACTAAAATTGCATTGACCCTGAAGAGTATCCCCAGGGCTGGGGTGTGGCTTCCACGGTAGAGCATATGCCTAGCAAATATCAGACTCCGTGTTCAACCTAATACAGCAAAATGAAAATGAAAATGAAAAACAATATGTCTCCAGATGACTTGTTTGATGGGACTAAGGTCTTGTCTGTATTATAGCTTCTATGATGAACCAAACACTAATGTCTGAAGCTGAGTTCTCAGCATCAGATGGCATGTCTTGGATATTTACTAGCTGTGGCACTTCAAACAAGTTTTTAATTTCTCATACCTTCAATGTCCTTAACTTTCAAGTGTGAATAAAAACAAACTCTTTCGGGCTGGGGATATAGCCTAGTGGCAAGAGTGCCTGCCTCGGATACATGAGGCCCTAGGTTCAATTCCCCAGCACCACATATACAGAAAACGGCCAGAAGCGGCGCTGTGGCTCAAGTGGCAGAGTGCTAGCCTTGAGCGGGAAGAAGCCAGGGACAGTGCTCAGGCCCTGAGTCCAAGGCCCAGGACTGGCCAAAAAAAAAAAATCTTTCTCATGAGTTGATACACAGACTGAATAAAATCATGTCTATAATAATAATCAAATAAAACACCTAACATGGAGCTTGGAACATAAGAAGCAAGCATTAAAAACTATTATTTTCATACTCAAAAATAAGAGCTAATGCAGGGAGGGAATTGGGGAGGCAAGAAGGTGGGAGAAAAATGAGGAAGGAGGTAACAAGTTTGGCAAGAAATGTACTCACTGCCTTACATATGAAACTGTAAACCCTCTGTACATCACTTTGACAATAAAAAAAATTTTTAAAGAGCTAATACAAAGAAAGGGGAAAATCAGGTGAAAGGCATGGGTTACCTTCTAATTACTAGAATGGCAAATTTCCCAGACTCCCAGTCCCAGAGGGGTCCCATTAAGTACATGTGTATAGTACTGATTTTTTTTTCAATGATCATTTTACTCATGGAGCATCATTACCTCATGCTGCTATTTCACAGGTGGCCACTATAATAGGATCTCTACTCATATGAGTGCAAGAGCCTTTATGTCTTTCTCTGTCAAATGCATGAAGAAACACGGAATTAGAAACCTAGGTCACTACCAAAAAATGTGTCTAAGAATCCCAAAAGACTAGATCAAGAGAGAAATCTGAAGTAAAATAAGAAGCATTAGAAGGCTTCAAAGTTCCCTGGTGTGTGTAAGGCTCTTGATCCAGAGAAGCCACAGCTTCAAAGGTCATGTACACTTTTACATTGGTTTACTTGTCTTTTTATCTGTGTGGCACAAAAGCCAGGTTCACAGACCACGGTCCCCAATTCACATAAAGGAAAAGGACAAGAGAAGAGAAATCAGAATACATAGTCTCTCCTCCCATCATTGCCCTCTATAGTTGACTCTCCCTAGGGCATTACAAGTAACGCTTCATAAGCCAAATCACAACACTTGAATGCTCAAATTCTTCCAACACATTTTCATCTCACTCAACATAAAATGCTATCATTGCAATGCTCCCCCAAACCCTAAGCAATTTGCCTATCCCTACCACTATTACTATGAGCTCCCTGTTTTCATCTACCTCTCTCCTGATCATTAGTTCCCTTGATTTTCTAGAGCACACCAACTCTACACCGGACTTGGGTTCTCTGTCTTGGATGTTCCCCCTTCTAAAAATTCTTTTCCTTCAGATTTCTGCATGGTTCACACAAGCAACCTTTTTTTTTTATATCTTCCTTAGTTGTCCCTTTCTCTGCAAGGATTTCCTTGACCACCTGAATTCAAATTATATCACACATCACCCTTGGCATTCCTTGTCCTTTTTTCCTTACTTTAACATAATGTACTTTCAATTCATATTTATTATCTGTCTGTCCCATTAAAATATCAGAATCCATTATTGTAGGGCTATTTGTCTCCTTTGTATTCTAAGGGCCTGGTATATAATAAGCAAGTGTTCTTTATGGAATGAGTAGACTCAACTAATGTGGTGGTCCTTAATCCTGACTAAACATTAGAATTCCCTAGGCAGACAGCTTTTTAAAACCTACTGATGCCACTTTATTTAGAATTTCTGGGAACTGAAACTAGGAATACTTCTCAAAAGCTACCCAGCTGATTCTAATGTGAAGCCAGAGCTAATTCTTCATTCAAAACTCAAATAGTTTCTTATCATATGAACAACAGTCATCTTTTAGAATAACCCGTCTGCAGAGGAAACCACTTGTACTCCTCTTAGCTCAATAAATATTTTTAAAGGGGAGGGTCTGTGTGAAATTAGGTTCAAATGATCATTAATGGGAATGAAACAAAAGGAGCAGCCAATGAAGTATATGAGGGAAGAATTGTGGGAAAATTTTATGATAATAAAAATATAAGACACGGGCTGGGAATATGGCCTAGTGGTAAAGTGTTCACCTCGTATACATGAAGCCCTGAGTTCAATTCCTCAGCACCACATATATAGAAAAAGCAGGAAGTGGCACTGTGGCTCAAGTGATAAGAGTTTTAGCCTTGAGCAAAAAGAAACCAGGGACAGTGCTCAGGCCCTGAGTTCAAGCCCCAGGACTGGCAAATATATATATATATATATATATATATATATATATATATATGTATGTATACATATATATGTATATATATAAGACAAATGTAAGTATTTTAAATTCATTGGAATTAAAACTTTATCCTTTATGTACACACAAATATAGGCATATAGGTACTCAAGAGGCTGAGATCTGAGGATAGAGGTTCAAAGCAGGAAAGTCCCATAAGATTCTCATCTCCAATTAACACCAGAAAACTGGAAGTGAAGCTGTGGATTAAAGTGGTAGAGTACAGGCCTTGAGCAAGAAAGAGCTCAGGGACAGTACCCAGGCCCTGAGTTCAAACCCCATGACTGAAAAAAAATAAGGTCCATTCAAGCCAGACACAACTGGCTCATGTCTATAATCCTAGCTACCATAGGAGGCTGAGATCTGAAAGATCTCTGTTTGAGACTAGCCTGGGCAGACAGGTCTGAAAGACTCCTCCAAAATAACCAGCAAGAAGCTGGGCTGGAATTATAGCTTAAGTTGTAGAATACCAGCCATGAAAAAGCAAGCTGAGTGAATATGAGGCCATGAATCTAAAGTTCAGTACTGGCACAAGAAAGAAAATCCAGTTCAAAAAACAGTGGTATCTTTAAGATCATCGACTTCAATTTTGTTGTTTTATAACTCAAGGACAAGATGCCAAATTAATAACAGATAATCTTGTCGGTAACAGGTCTTTACAATTTATTTTAACTTAACCGATAGAGCTTCAGTAATTTACATGGTTTGTGTTGTGTTAATAGTTACTGCAATTGCCTGTGGGTTCTGATTAAAATTTAAATTTGTAAATTAAAAGAAAAGGAGACAGGAGAACCCTGCCAAAGAATTATGTATGTCTTTCTGGGTCTGGGGTCTAACTTTTAATCTTAGAGGTTGCAAACTTATATTTTGTCAGCCTGAACAGAGATGAATCTTCTAGAGAGATTAACTCCTATTAACTTAACTCATAAGAGATCGATACTTTATAGAATCCTGCAGCTACAGGGTTGACTCCACTGATGTGGTTAATTTACTGGAACTATCGTCTTCATTGGAGGGAGAGCCACACCGGCATGGAATAGTGGATGCATACATTTAATTAGGGGAAGGAACATGGGAAGGGACCAGAAGGAACCTGAAGGGGGACATTGTTCAGGTAGGCACTTTGCAGACAGTTGTGCCACATCATAAACATCTATAACCCCTATAGGAAGCCTCTGCTTTGCCAGGTCTTTAACACTATTTTTAACAAGTATCAAATAGTATAAAATACCTATTGGTTAGAGTAAAAGGCAAAATGAATCAAACTAAGAAAAATCAGTTTGCATTTCCTATTTAATAGGGAAAACAGAAAAATGCTTAGTGGGACAAAAATTTAATAATAATTACCATTTTAATTGCACACTCATTATCTCATCTAATGTTCCCAATAGCATTGTGGAAATTGCTATTATTATTCCCGTGTTCAAGGAAGAAACTAAGGTTCAAAGAGTTACCCAAGAGAGTTGGGAAGTAGTAGAGGCAAAATTGGAATTCTCCAGGGGCTATGCTTTAATTAGTTAATCCTAAAACTTTCTTATACTTTAGAGTTACCAGGGGAGCTTGTTTGAACTGTTGACTTTTGGGATAACTCTGGATCTGTCATTCTGATTTGAGGCATATGAGAAGTGATCCAATAATATGCATTTTACAAACCCCACTCTAGTCTACCTCTAGTACAAGTGGCCCTTTGTGGGAATTCACAGCTCTTCTTTGTGTGAAGTCCTTGGCCAAGGAACCTGTGTCCTTCTCTTTCTAGCACACTCATACTAGACTAAAGGAGGCATCAGATTCCCTGGTGCTGTTTGATCCTCTTCCACTTCCTTCCCCTGCTTGATAAGTTCAAAGGCCCTTCACAGTGAGCTCTAATCAGGACAAAGTATATACATGACTTTCAGCAAAGCATCTACGCCAGCTCCCTTATATCCCAAGAGAGATTGTGCTCTCTTCCAGTACAAGCAAGACTCACAAACTAAGGGGAGGTGACAAACATCTCTGTTGCCCATCTTCCCCCTGAATACTTTCCAAAAGAAAGTATCTATTTAGTCTCAGGAGAAAGAAAAGCAAACATTGGCTCCCAGAGAACTCCTACCTGTACAGTGAAAGCAGAAACTTCTCCAGCTGCTGGAAGCCAGGCCCCACAACCACTTGTTAGCAAGGGTATTATTTATCCGGCCCTTCATTGTTACTCCTTCTTTCCCTCAGCTCCTCTTCTCTGTCTTCAGCTAATCCAGCGCTCTCACTTACCCTGGCCAGTTCACTAGGGGAAGCTGAGAAAAGATGTGTCTTTGCTTGGTGGCTTGGTGAAGGTCTTTATGATTAAGTATTTCACTAAAGAAATGGCACAAACGGGAAGCTGATCACTACCACCCTCCAGAAGATATGAAAACATTCAATTCATAGCAGAAACAGCACAGAGGACTCAAACTCCACCCTGCCATTTTGCGCAAAAGTTACTTTAATATTTCTGAGCTTTGTGAATAAAAACAGATAATTTCTGTGATTCTCAGGTTTGAAAAGGAGTATATTAAAATGAACAGTAAGATACCTTGTACATGGGGCTTAGTAATAATAACAAAATTAGATGCCTTCATTGAATGCTTCTTACATGTCAATGTAATCACTTCATTCAGAGTCATTTGTAAATTACAACCACCCTCTTAAGGAAGTACTTTGTATCCTGCTAATTTTACAGACAAGGCAATCATTTTCAGAGAGATGCAACAAAGTGCCCAAGGTCACAAAATGAGTCAGAATCAGACCTGAAATTCAAAACTAGGTCAGGAAGTGCAACATTTTCTTTGTTGTTTACTAAGTATCTGCTCTATATGATACACAGGAGGGAACTAAAGTGCAATTACTCAGGACCTTTGTCTACAAGACATTTATGGTCTAGACCAGGTGCAGAAGCATGGCCTCCACATTAGAGTCCAATAAAAAGCTGTTCTGTCAGGTGCTCACCAAATAGTCAAGATGTATAGAGAGGAAGCAAGAAGTCTCCAGAGAGGTTGGGAATGGCATGTTCTTGTGCTGAGTGCCTTCTGGTAGCTGTAGACTTGCCCTCATTGAACCATGGGCTTTAGATTTCTATTACATGGGCCCTTGTTGACATTGCAGCTTGAGGTAAGTCTTCTAGTAAATATGAACTTGATTTTTAAATGAGGGTAATTACCCATACTTAACACTTTCCCTACAGCGTCACTATGCGAATTCCTTAAGAAAGCATCTGTAGGGCTGGGACTGTGGCTTAGTGGTAGAGTGCTTGCCTAGCATGAATGAAGCCCTGGGTTGGATTCCTCAACACAACCTAAACAGGCCAGATTATCACTGTGGCTCACGTCAGAGAATGCTATCCTTGAGCAAAAAGAAGCTCAAAGACAGTGCCCAGGACCTGAGTTTAAGCCCCAGGACTGCGAAGGAAGGAAGGAAGGAAAGAAAGAAGGGAGGAAGGGAGGGAGGGAGGGAGGGAGGGAGGGACGGAGGGAGGGAGGGAGGGAGGGAGAATCTGTAATGGGTGTGGCACATAGACAGCCTTCAACAAAATGAGAGCAGTTTTAATTTTTTGTTTTAAATTGATCCATTGGAAATAAAGGCTCCTGTGCTCTCATTTCTTGTATGTTCTCACTCAGATGCAGAACCTCATTGGCATAGCACTGTGTGCAGCTGCAAAGAAGTGGAAAAGAGACCAGGGAATGTAGAATCCTGAATATGTAGAATATGTAGGGTTTCCTCATCAACAAGAATGGCTATCCTGAGCAGCATTGCTTTATCTGAAAATCATCTTCATCTGGATCCAGCTGGTAGGCAAGGTTTGGAAATTTATGGGCGCTCAGAAGAAAAGGAAAAATGACAGGAGCCGAGTGGAAATACATATATTGAGTCTTATTTCTGTGCCAAGTATGAGGCTCAATGTGTTCACTCATTAGACAAATATTTTATTGATTATGCAAACAATGTGGCAGGTCTTGATTTAGGCACTGAGGACAAATAAACCAGAAAGAGATTTCTACATTACATTCTGGTGATGGACAGAAGACCCATAATGAAAGGGATAAATAAGTAAAGTACTGAGCATGCCTACTATGTCTATTACTGGTATTTCAATTTTAGATAGGATGGTGGTACAAAGTTTGATTGAAAAAGTGATATTTAAGATTTGTAAGTCACTTAATACTCCAAGCATCAAATAGATACTGTCACCCCTGTTTTGTACATAAGATAATAATGGGAGATAATGGGAGAAAATATTTAGAGAAGGACATTACTCAGGGCTATGTCTGCAACAGGTAGTCTTGAGGGGTGAGGAAGGGTCATCCTCTCGGTCTAAGGATGGACATGCTGCTGTCCACAACAAAATGATGGCTTCTCCTAGCTCAGTGCCATCACTCCCAGTTGTGTCAATTACATATATAAAGTATGAATCTGGCCCCCACTAGGATCAATGTTGTCACTCATTAAACAAGTATTTTATTTTATTTCAGTCATTAGACAAGTATATATCATCCCTGTGAGACTTAAGGATAAAGAAAATTGATGTAAACATGATGACACTCATGGTAGTTGGTGCTGTTGTCTCTGATGCAGGAGTCCTGTGCTTTCTTCCACCAGAATCATGACATGGTAACAGGTTAAGTTATTAGCTTATATGTAGAGTGAAACCAAACCCCAAACCCAACAGAAGATGCAGCCTATTAAGGATCTATGATATGCCACATACATATTTAGGCACTAAACATATACAACAATAAACATATCAGACAAAAGTTTTTTCTCATAGAATACATATTTTATAGGGTTGGTCAAGGGTACAAATGAACAAGGCGATCATAATTTACGGCTGGCCAGCGCCACTTCTGGGCATTTACCCAAAAGATTACAAACAAGACCACACCAAAGCCACCAGCACAACTATGTTCATCGCAGCACAATTTATCATCGCTAAAATATGGAACCAACCCAGATGCCCCTCAGGAGATGAGTGGATCAAGAAAATGTGGTACATATACACAATGAGATTCTATGCCTCTATCAGAAAGAATGACATTGCCCCATTTGTAAGAAAATGGAAGAACTTGGAAAAAATCATACTAAGTGAAGTGAGCCCGACCCAAAGAAACATAGACTGTATGGTTTCCCTCTTTAGTACATGTCTAGGATAGTCCTAACAGAGGATTGCAATAGCTCAATAGCTGTGTCCATATGAATACATAAGATGATGCTAAGGAAATAAACTCCAAGTTATGGAAACAAGTGGTTTATCATTGTTGTTGTTATTTTCAACATACCACGTGAAATTATACCCTTTTTCTTTTGTCTTTGTTTTCCATGTTTTTACCCCTGAGATCACTGTAACTGATTTTAGTACTCTGTATATTGTATATATGTGTATTGTGACTAGGGAAGGGAAAGGGAATACCAAAATGGAGACAATGGATAAAAAGACAAACCAATGCAACAACAATGCTTACAAAGCTATGTGTTGTGAACCAACTATACAACTCATGGGGCGGGGAGTGGGGAGGGGAGAGGTGGGGGAAAAATGAGGGAGGAGGTAACAAGTTTGATAATTAATGTACCCACTGCCTTACATATGAAACTGTAACCCCCTGTATATCACTTTCACAATAAAGAAATGGGGGGGGAGAATTTATGGCTGGCATTTATTGTGAAGGAAATGGCAGGGGTAAATGTCCTCATCTGTAAAATGGGGCCAATCTCCATACCAACTTTCTCACAATTGTGTTAAGTGCCCACCTCCTGGAAAGTCTTCCATGAATGTAGTCTTTTAGTGTTACTCTTCCTTCTTTCTCCGTTGGAAATGTGGAAAGAAAGTGGCTGCCTGGTGTGCTTTTTAAGTGATAAGGGAAGATAGATGAGTTGGGAGGAGAGGCTCTTGCAGTTCCTGAAAGAGTAGAAGCCAACAAGTTTGGCAAGGAATACTTATCTAAGGAAACATGAGGTAACAGATCCTCACTGCCTAACTTTCTCTGATCAATACCTTTGTATAAGGAATTTGAACTATTACAAATACAAAGGAACTTGTATCGCAGCCTATCTGTGACCTTGGTGCACTCACCCTACTGAAAAGTGTCCACAGAAAATATACTTTTCTAAGTAGTTCTAGACCCAGGAGTTTCCTTCTCTTCTCCCCTTCCTGCAGTTGCTGCTCAGAACCTGCCTTGCCAGGAATAGCCAGAGAGAGTTGAGTAATGAGTTTGCCAGTGTAGAATATACTGGACCCTTGCAAACCTCAGCTCTTCCTATCATCCAAATTCAAGCTGCTTCCTTCCATCCTTAGCCTGTCCTGTCAGCAATGTCTCTAAGCCCTTACCCTCCTTTCCAATTTCTCTCCAGCACCTGTGTCCCCACGAAGCTCATCAAAGAGCCCACTCCAGTTTGAATGCAATAGACATTAACAAATGGCACTTACTGCCATGCAAGGGACTGACATCTTATTTTCCTTTCAAGGACCCATTTTGTGCCATGAATACATCCCTCCCCTTCAATAATTCACTCAGACATCACTCTAATAGAGCAATTTCCCTAGTGAGCAAGTAGCTGGCCTCCAATTACTCTGACCCAATTGCTGCTGCAGTGTGTGTATATTCAAGTGACGGTTGGCCATCAAGTGTCTAACTCATAATAATGATGGAACAGGATGCCTCATATTTTTGTGGCAAACTTTGCTTCCACATACCACATTTTGAAAGCCTCTCTGAGAGTTTTGAAAGAGACTTTCATTATAAGAATATGTGCCCTTTGTTCTGTCATGTCTGGGACTGGGGTAGACAGCCTTGGAACATAGTGTTTCTCGGAACTGTCTATACCCAGAACTTTCCCAGGCCTTTTCCAGACTGCAGGTGTATTAAAGGTCATATCAACAATCACATCCAGAATTTTATGGACTGTTGCTTTTATCTCTCATAGAGAACATAGCTTTTTACAAAAGGCTCTTTCAAAATATGAGTCTCCAGGGGATATCTACTTTCTCTCAGGGGCTGCTGCCGCGGCCTTAGTCTTTATTTGTTGGTACTTATGCTAAGTAACTCTGTGTCCACTATGCACTGTTATCAGTTGCTATAGCTGAGATAATAAGGCCCTTAAGCGGTCCAAATTGAGCCATGCATTGTTATAGAAGCAAGATAATGCCTGCATTACCTTTTATAATTTGTTGGTGCCAGTCTTGGGGCTTGAACTCAGTGCCTGGGCATTTTCCCTGAACATCTATGCTCAAGGCAAGTTCTCTACCACTGGAGCCACAGCTTCACTTCCAGCTTTTAAATCAGTCTCACAGACTTTCTTGCCCAGGATAGCTTCAAATTGTGACCCTCATATCTCAGCCTCTTGAGTAATTAGGATTACAGGCATATACCACCAGTACCAGACTGTCTTCCTTTCTTATAGACATACAGCCATGTAAGCATGCATGTATCTTGACGTCCTACTAAGTGTTGTTTTGTTTAAAGCACATCCCTTCTCTTCTAACTAATTTTTCTCAAAAGATTCAGATATTACTTCAAAAAGAGCTAGTCCACAAGAAACACATAATTGTTCAAAATTTCCCTACTCTCCTAAGACTAAGGATTTTTTATTGTATCTACTTCACTGTGCCCAGTCTGTTTCCCTCAGTATAAAGCACACAAATCAAACTTGTTTTGTATGTACTGTTCAACACACCAATACCCCCTATGTACTTCCTTTTCATTCTTCATAGACAGAATAAGTTAAAAGATGAGAAAAAGAGAGAGTGCAAAGGTGGGGGCATCCAGGTGTTTTTATGTCTGGTTTCTACTAGCAGTAAAAATTCTTCAAAGACTATCTACTTATGTCAAAGGGTGAAGAATGTGTGATGGAAAAATTCTACTTAGAAGCAAAAAGCCTTCTGTGATCTCATAACTTAAACTCACTATATAAGAATACCTGATAATAAAAACTTGGAAGAAAAAAAAAAAGAAGAATACCAATTGAAAAATTGTATAGACTATTTTAGAATGAAATGAGGAATGGATATTCATTAGACAGTCTTTATCTTGGTCACTTCATGCTGCTGTAACAGAAATATCTTAGACTGGATAACTTAATAGTTATTTACCACAATTCTGGAGGCTAGGAAGTCCAAGTTCAAGATTTCTTTTTTTTTTCTTCTTTTTTTAAAAGTTTTTATTATCAAACTGATGTACAGAGAGGTTACAGTTTCATACGTTAGGCATTGGATACATTTCTTGTACTGTTTGTTACCTTGTCCCTCATACCCCCCTCCCCCCTCCCCCTTACCCTTTCCCCCCTGAGGTGTTCAGTTCACTTACACCAAACAGTTTCTCTCCGTAGTTTGCAAATAGCCACCTTCCTGTGTGTTCCTCACGTGGTGAAGGGAGAAATTGTCTTCTTCTTGTATCTTGTTACAACAATGCTAATTTCACTCACAGGTATTTCACTTTCATGACCTAATTACTTCCTCAAATGTCCCCTCTCAAATACTATTACATTGGAAATTAGGACTCCAACATATGAATTTGAAGGAAGACACAAACATTCAGCTTATAGTTACCTTCAAGGTTCATCACTGAGGATGAGAAAGTGCTTTAAAATAAAAGGCAAATGTGGTATTATCACAATGGGGTAGCAAACCACCAAAGAGATGTGAGAGAATTGATAGTCATATCATTTAAATTAACAGTTTCCAGTTTACTTAAAGCACTCGAGATGATTGGAAGGATGGGGAGAATGATAGAAGAAAGGGATACTAATCAAGATGCATTGTACGCATAAATTGACACATTGAACCGAAACCCCTTCATACACCTTTTTTTGCCAGTCCTGAGGCTTGAACTCAGGGCCTGGGCACTCTCCCTGAGTTTCATTTGCTCAAGGCTAGCACTCTACCACTGTCGGGATCTCTGAGGACCCCTTCTCCTCACTTCCCCAGAGGAGATGCTCAAATGTTGGGGTCTCGAGGACCCCTTCTCCCCCCATCTCCCGGGGGGGAATGCCTGAACCTCGATTCTATGGAAGAAACTCCACCCTACCCCTCATACCGGCAGAAGAAGTAAGGCGTGTCCTTTCTGGACTGCTCTAGGCTGAAGTGGAATGCCGAAATCCCTTCCTCGGCCCCCCATAATGTGTCAGGAACCGCAGGACAAAGATAACGGGGAGACGGCTGGATGGTTGAATGAGTCTCAAAGGATTTAATTGGGAGGGGGGTTTATATAGCGGTAATGGCGGGAAAGGGAAGGACTTGGGCCATTGGCTAAGCCAGGCTGCCCATCAGGTGATGTCATGAAACTTCCTTTGTGGGCTGGACAATCCCTATCATGGTGGCACCCACGTGTTCGCCCCCCAGGGGCCGGGGGCTTGTTTTCCGGTTGAGGCCAGAAGGTGGGAGGGGCTCCCTCCCACACTGTCCCAGGGCTGGGGGAAGGGCAGCATCTCGCTTTTGGCTCCCTTCCCCCACCAAGGCCAAAACTGAGTCCCCAACATACCACTGAGCCACAGGGCCATTTCTGGACTTTTCTATGTGGTACTGAGGAATCAAACCCAGGGCTTCATGCTTGCTAGGCAAGCACTCTACCACTAAGCCATATTCCCAACCCCTATAAAACTTTTTAAAGAGAATATTTTACAAAATACAGATACAAAAGGCACTTGATGCTGTATTTCAATTTATAATATTGAAATGTTTCATTTTAATGAGAGCTTAAATTTAAAAATGATTTTAAAGTGATTAAGAAAATGATAATACAGACAGTACAGGAGATAGCCAGAATCATGAACATTACAGAATCAGAAGCTGAATTTTTAACAAAGTACCAGGGTGATCATGTGAACATTAAGACATGAGAAGTCCTGGTTTGAATGTTGCTTCTCCCATCTGCTCAACAGCTGTCTATAACTCTAGAGTAGGGAAAATGAAGGAGAGTTGCCTCTAATATGAATTCTTCAGTTGGTTCCTGTATTGTAGGGACTGTAAAGTAGCCAGTAGTTTTATAGTGCAGCACTTAATAAATAGTAGGTAAGAAGTTTGTGTCTGAGCCACAGGTATACATTTTTATTTTTAGTTGTATTGAGGTTTGAACTCAGGGCCTCAAGCTTGTTTGGCAGGTTCTCTGCCACTTGAGTCATGCTTCCAGCCCTTTCTGCTTTAATTGTACTTTATATAATGTCATGAGTTTATATCTGGGCCAGCCTGGACGGCAATCTAATTTTTGTTTCCCATGTAGGTGGGATGAGAGGCACACACCAACACACGTAGCTTTTATTGGTTGAGATGGGTGTCCTGCTAACTTTTTGGCTGGGCTAGCCTTCAATTGCAGTCTTCCAGATCTCTGCCTCAAAAGTAGTTAGGGTTACAGGCATGAGCTATGGGTACTCTTGACCTTTCCCTTTTGGTTCCATTTCCTTTCTTTTTTTTTTTTTTGTTGTATTAAATAAAGTAGTGTCAGGCATTATGCCATTATTGTGTGCTCCAATTTTTAGTGATTTGAACACTTATGTGAGAAAAATAAACACACATATCTTTCTATAAGGTAGAAGCACATTGAGGAAATCCATGGAAGGAGTTTGGCAATGGGGATCTGTATCTTGCCTATCAATAAAGTACTGGAACGGGCTACACAAAAGATCTGTCTCTCACCATGATGCATGTTGGTGACATATCTTGCTGATTCTCAAATACAGAATCTATCTCCACTATCAAATTAATAATTTTGTCCCTTTCACACCTCAGATTACCAAGGAGTAAGAATTTGAAGATGTGGTAGCTTTATTACAATCTACTCAAGAACTGGAAGTGGGGAAGATCAACATCTGAGACTAGTTCAGGCAAAAATTTTATGAGATCCTCTCATCTTAACCAATAGCCGCACAGCAACATGTTAACTATCATCCCAGCTTCACAGGAGACTGAGATTGTGTTGGCTCCATTTTTATACCTACAAAACCTTCTTCCTTTTGCTTTCAGATGCTGAGTATTAAAATGTACTCTAGTGTAAAACTATGTACATGTTTCTCTTCTGTCCTTTTTCCTGTGTGTGTGTGTGTGTGTGTGTGTGTGTGTGTGTGTGTCTTTTTTTTTTTGCCGTCCTGGAGCTTGGACTCAGGGCCTGAGCACAGTCCTTGCCTTCTTTTTGCTTTAGGTTAGCACTCTACCTCTTAAGCCAAGTGCCTCTTCTGGCTTTTTCTGTTTATGTGGGGCTGAGGAGTTGAACCCAGGGCTCCGTGCATTCTAGGCAAGTACTCTACCACTAAGCCACATTCCCAGCCTCTCTGTTTTTTTGACAGTCACCTTTGACAGATTTCATCCCTCACCTAGCTATTAGAATAACACACTAGGGGAGGGACTGGGTCACACATTCTACCTAAGAATAAGGGCAGCTACACTTCCAGGCTTTCAGCCCCTGCCCTACACATATTCCAGTATCTCTCAGCTTAGCAAGACTCACATAGTTGTCTTTCCTACATTCACAAATCTTCCCTCCAATTTGGTCTTTGGCGCAATTGAAGATGGTTAGATACCAGAAACCATTTAGAGACACAGAGCACTAAAACAATCTGGGGATGCCCATGAAAATAGAACAGAAAGAAATGCAGAAAAGCAGACACAATGTGGCAGCTGTGGGTTTAGGGACTGGGGTTTAGAGGCAAGACATTCTGTAGCTTTCAGAAATGTGGAATCATCTTTTGCTCTGGGAATCTGACACACTGATCAGGCATCTAGGCAACAAACTGATAGTATCATGACTGGATTTGAACAATTAGTAAGAAATCAGAGGGGCTGGGAACATGGACTAGTGGTAAAGGGCTTGTCTTGTATACATGAAGCCCTGGGTTTGATTCCTTAGCACCACATATATAGAAAATGGCAAGAAGTGGCATTGTGGCTCAAGTGGTAGAGTGCTAGCCTTGAGCAAAAGGAAGCCAGGGACAGTGCTCAGGCCCTGAGTTCAAGCCCCAGGACTGGCCAAAAGAAAAAAAGAAATCAGAGACTACCTGGGTGTTGGTGGCTCATGGTTGTAATTGTAGCCACTCAAGAGGCTGACAGCTGAGGATCACAGTTCAAAGCCAGCCTGGGCTGGAAAGTCGGTGAGACTCTTATGTAACAACCAGAAAACTGAAAGTGGCGCTGTGGTTCAAAGAGATAGAGGGCTAGCCTTAAGCAGAAAAGCCCAAGAACAGTGCCTAGGCCCTGAGTTCAAGCCCTATGACTGACCAAAAGAGAGGGAGGGAGGGAGGGGAGGGAGGGAGGGAGAGGGAGAGGGGGAGGGAGGGAGAGAGAGGGAGAGAGAGAGGGAGAGAGAGAAAGAGAGAGAGAGAGAACTAGAGATGTGACAGAGGTTCTGAGACCACAGAAGGGTCATAGGCTGGGATGGATTGGGCCCTATGAGTGGAGTTGGTGACCCCAGGAGTGAACAGCAGAGTTCTATGTTGAAGTCCTATGTTTCATTCATTTGAGTTCTGAATCAGGACATTATAGAATGGGTTTAATAATGCGGGCTTTAGAGCTAGACAGCTGGGATTTAATTCCTGTCTTTACCACTTGTCAGAGGTATGATTTTTGGTAAAGCACTTAATCTCTTTGTGCCTCATTTAAGGCATGCTATTAGGCTCACATGATAGGATGCATATCTATACTCACCACAGAATCAGTACACAGTATGTCCTTGATATTATGCTATTGTTTCCCTCCTGCTGTTTCTCAAACTTTTTGCTTGTCATCGAGACAATGTATCTTTTGTTTTGAGCATCCTTCTCCATTAAATCTCATCCTTTAGGTCTCAGAGAAGCCATTATTTTTCATGAGGGTCCTTTACCAGACCATCTTGGAATGGGTAATGTGCCCTCCTTTGTGCTTTTATTTCCTTGTATATATCTCCCATTGTACCCTCTGCTTCCTGTGTTTAGGGATTACTGATCACATAAGTAGCTAAGTAGAATTTTACTAAATGTTTGTTGGTGAGATGAAAAAATGGTGAGAACCTTCAGGACTAGACCTCTTGGGGGAGGGGGACAGTGCCATAACCAGACAAAATTCTTCAGTTAAAGCTTAATCTAAAACTGACAATTGTAGAGTCTCTAAGCCTGCAATTCCTCTCAGATGAAGTATCTTTCAGGAGGTGGCAGTGAACCCCACCTGTTCACCACTTTACTGTATGCTTACTGTGTATTGTGTAGGCCACTGTGGCATTGGGATGTACAGCCTTCAATATGAGGATATCTGTACATTCTCTAAGCCTCTGTGGCAGCCAGCATATGTGTTTACTCCTGTTTGTGACATGTGAATATGTCTCATTTCATGCAAGATGCTGCTTTCATGATTATTCATAATCTATTCTCTTAAATTTCTTTTATTTTACTGGACTGGTCAGATTGCCTTTGTGAGCAGTACTACAAACTCAGGTTGAAGGCTTGCATGCTGAGAAGTCACTGGAGAGAGATTGGACAACAGTTCTCTCTCTCATCCTCCTCGCCTCTGCTAATTCCATGGGGAGTGATCAAAGAAAAATGTCAGACTTCTAAATGATCCTCACCCACTTACTAACTACTTGCAGAGACATAGTACACGTTGTTCTAGAATTTGTAGGTGGCAGAGTTCCCCAGGTAAGAGTTCATTTTGTGTGAGAAAAGTGGACAGGTAACCTAGAGAAAGTAAGAACTGGGCAACATGGAATTAGTCAGCTGCTCTCAAACTGGAAAAAGTAGCTAGGTATTTTTATTCCAGGTTTGAGCCACCAGAGTCAGGGCTATAGAGTCTGTCTCTCGTTAGACAATTTGAAGAAATTGCCGTATAGCTTTAGGAACCTTTTATTTCTCATCCCATTCTCAAAGAGCAATTTATAGAGTCACACTGCTATAATATGGTCTCTGCATGGGGTTTTACTAAACTAATTTGCCAATTTTAGCAAATAAAAGTATGTGATGCCCAGTTAATTTGAATTTCTCTTAAGGAGGAGATTTTTTAGTATGTGCATATTTGAAATACTACATCCTGTAATTTATTTGGGAGCCCTATTGCCACGTCATTGTCACTTGGGGCACCATGTTGTTAGTCTGGTTAATAAGGCAAAATGCTTAAGAAACTTCCTGCTATGGGGTGAGCTTAGCAGCTGGAGTTAGTTCACCTCCTCCAACACAGCTGGAAGCTCTGAGAGGCCCCAGAGCCCCTAATGAGCTGAATTGTGTGGAGTGTGTATATGTGTGTGTGTGTGTGTGTATTTATGTGTGAGTGAAGGAGTGGTATGGGAGACAGTATATTCCTTTAAAGGAGCCTCTGCTGAGGATGTATATCAAGATGGAGTTGGGTAAAACAGCTGGTATTTCAGCTGACTAGACCCTTGTTTCTCCTTTTTTTTTTCTCTTTTGCATGCCTTGAAAACTGCTACTCTATTCTCCTCTAAACCTCTTTTCCCAACAGCCAACCCAAATCCATTAAGGCTCTTGAAACTTTAAGGCTAAAATCAACTTATCTTGATAAACAGAAGCTGCAGGATTCAAAGGAAGCCACTGCATGTGGAATATTCAATAGATGTAAGTAAAAGGGACTTTGGCTTAGAAACGCCATGTCTATTGACATGAAAACAAAGACTCCAAATATGGGAATCAGAAAGGATCACAGAGGCCTCCCTTAGATAATTAAATAAGAGGAATGGTGCAATTTGGCAAAAGTAGCTTTTGGACTAATGAACTGAAAGGAGGGGTTGGCTGTTTCTACTGCATTTGCCTTGTGGGCTTCTGTAAAGGAATGTTTTTTTCCTGCTTTCTCTTTGCAGTTAGAGTGGAAGGACTTATTGCTGAGTGACCTACACTACCCTGCTCACCGCACAAAAAGGCAGCTTGGATCATATGAGACTTGGGCCTCTGAGAAGAACACAAACTACCCTTAGCTGCCTGAAATTACTCTCCTCAGCATCTTGGGTTCAGGAAACTGCTTCAAAAGGTTTTGGAGGATAGTAAAAAGATGGGAGTGGATAGGGATATTTCTCCGCCTCCCAAGGAGTCCTGGAGTACATTGATGCTGAAATACTGTGAGCCATCCTGGAATTGACATGATTTTTTTCCCTCTATTGCTTCCCCCAAATGAAGCCTGGCTACAGGCAAGGCTGAAGGAAACAGACTTGGTGGACCTCAGTCACACTGATGGCCAGACTAGGGATTAAAGAGTCACTGTCACTGTTAGATCAGGATGCCCTGCCATGTGGATAACCATTTACAGACAGAGCTAGAAGAAGTTTATATAATGCTATATTTGGGTATTGTATAAAGTAATTTCTGACACACAGCTGTCAAATTAAACCTGTAGTCTGGGGCTGAGAATACGGCCTAGTGGCAAGAGTGCTTGCCTTGTATACATGAAGCCCTGGGTTTGATTCCTTAGCACCACATATATAGGAAACGGCCAGGAAGTGGTGCTGTGGCTCAAGTGGCAGAGTGCTAGCCTTGAGCAAGAAGAAGCCAGGGACAGTGCTCAGCCCACTTTCTACAGTTTTTTTTTCCACATGAATTAAGTGTTTTTAATCAAAAAGCCAACAAGTGTCGAGTTACAGTTCTCCCTCCGCCCCCCCCCCAAAAACCCACTTGAACTTGGTAGTAACGGAGTCTCCAGCAACATATTCAAAGTTGAGAAGATTAAAAATTAACAGGAAAGAGTCCTCAGGTCCAATTAAGAGCCCTGCTTCATACATACCAGTTGTCCTGGCTAGAGTCAACCTAAAAACCCCACTAAGAACATTAACTTCAAGTAGCCTTTTTCCAGTTTCCAATTTGTGAATAGAGACATATTTTGTTAATTCTATCAGAAACTTTGTTGCAACTTATTTACAATGCCAACTTCTAAAGCTTAACCAAAGTTAACTAGTCAATAAACTAGGCAGAAATTGCTCTACAGAGAGAGAGAAATCCTAAAATGCCACTTTCCACAGAGAACCCAATTGTTTGTTTTATTTTGAATAAAGAAAATAGAGCTTTTGCTCGGACTAGAAGAAACTCAGTCGTAAGTTTGGGATGTGTATTCAAACTACACATGCAATGAGGACAATATTACGCTAATGCAATTGATGTGCTGTTGCATTTGTCTACTGTTTGTCTATTATTAACAATTATAAACAGAGCAGTGCAACTAGTATTTGGAACAATTCTTATAGTGTTACAGTGTCAGGCACATTTCACTTCTCTTCACACCACTGGTTCTCTTTGCATACCTGGGCTTCCTCCTCTTCAGTAAAGTCATTCTTGATGTTGAAAGTTTTGCGAATCTCCTCAGGAGTTTTCCCCTTAATCATAATGGCAACAGTCTTGCATGTGACATCAAGCAAACCTTTGATATCTAAGTAGTTTGCAGCCAGAATAAGTTCAAAAAGTGTTCCTTGGTCAACTTTCAGGAATTCTTGGTCCCAAACAGGAATATCATCTGTGCGCTTTTCTTTGTTCTCATCATCCTCAGGAGGAGGAGGATCATCCTTGTGGTGGGTGCACCACTGAATGACCTTTTTTAATATTGCTGCATTAACATTTGGTAGAGGAACTGGGTCATCATCTCCTTCATCATCCATTCCCAAATCTTCCAACATGGTCTTGATGGTCACAGATTGTTTGGCAATTTCTACATCAACTTCAAAAATTTCTCCATCAGAACTCTGTAACTTAATTGAAGGCATGGTGTTTGGTCTCGAAAAGACGGCGGACTAGGAGTCGGCCGGGAGCTGAGCTCCGTCCGAGCAAGGAGAAGAGAAAGACGAAGACAAGGCCACTCTCTACAGTTTTTAACAAGAACAAAAGTAAAAATTGGGCTGGGGATATGGCCTAGTGGCAAGAGTGCCTGCCTCGTATACATGAGGCGCTGGGTTCGATTCCCCAGCACCACATATACAGAAAATGGCCAGAAGTGGCACTGTGGCTCAAGTGGCAGAGTGCTAGCCTTGAGTGGGAAGAAGCCAGGGACAGTGCTCAGGCCCTGAGTCCAAGGCCCAGGACTGGCCAAAAAAAAAAAAAAAGTAAAAATTACACAAGCCAGGGGCTGGGGATATAGCCTAGTGGCAAGAGTGCCTGCCTCGGATACACGAGGCCCTAGGTTCGATTCCCCAGCACCACATATACAGAAAACCGCCAGAAGCGGCGCTGTGGCTCAAGTGGCAGAGTGCTAGCCTTGAGCGGAAAGAAGCCAGGGACAGTACTCAGGCCCTGAGTCCAAGGCCCAGGACTGGCCAAAAAAAAAAAAAAAAAAATTACACAAGCCAACAGAGATATTTTCCCCCAAGTTTCCTCCAGGTGATTATTGTCCACCAGATATGTAAAATGTAATGTGTACCTTTCAGAGGTAAAGAAAAAAATTGTTTTAGGTTGAAGCAGCACCATAAATACTGCTGTATCTTCACAGTTCATATAAATTACCAGATTGTTGGGCTGGGAATATGGCCTACTGGTAAAGTGCTTGCCTCGTATACATGAAGCCCTGGATTTGACTCCTCAGCACCACATATATAGAAAAGGCCGGAAGTGGCGCTGTGGCTCAAGTGGTAAAGTGCTAGCCTTGAACAAAAAGAAGACAGGGACGGTGCTCAGGCCCTGAGTTCAAGCCTCAGGACTGGCAAAAAAAATTCCAGATTGTCAGGTTGATTTACAACATTGTAGACTTCTAAAGGTATTTCTTCATTTTGCAGTTTAGGGATGTAAAGCTAACCAGACAAGTGATTCAAACTGCTCAAATTCACCTAGCTACTTACTAGCAGAACTGGACTAGAACCAAAGAGCCCAGTGCTGTCTCTACTGCAAGGATTTATTAAAATATTGTCTGAATAGGGGAGACAGTTTAAGTTAATTAGTCACAAGTGATTCACATGCCTTGTTTATAGAGAGCCTGTTGCAAGTTCTTTGGACAGAAACAAACATTGTTTGGGACTGAAGAAGAAAAATGTCAACCTCTTGGTCATGCAAACAATTAGATATCTTTTGGAGCCTAGATTACCACTTGTTTATAAATTTGTTGGCTCTGTGGTAGATAGGAAGAGAATTTTTAGAAACTATAGTCCCAACAGGTGCCAATGGCTCACACCTGTAATCCTACCTACCCAGGAGGCTAAAATCTGAAGAATGCAATTCAAACAAACCCAGGCTGGAAAGTCCATGAGTTTCTTATCTCCAACTAATCATCAAAAATCCAGAAGCAGGGCTGGGAATGTGGCTTAGTTGTAGAGTGCTTGCCTAGCATGCATTAAGCCTTGGGTTCAATTCCTCAGTACCACAGAAAAAGCCAGAAGTGGTGCTGTGGCTCAAGTGGTAGAGTGCTAGCCTTGAGCAAAAAGAAGCTCAGGGACAGTGCTCAGGCTCCTGAGTTGAAGCTCTAAGACTGGCAAAAAAAAAGCCAGAAGCAGAGGTGTGGTTTAAGTGATAGAGCACCAGCCTTGAGTGAAAATACTAAGAGAAAATATGCAGGCCCTGAATTCAAGCCCCAGTACCAGCACAAATACACAAACCATTGTCCCTGCTTGTGGAGGGTATAGAATCTAATAAGAAGAAGCTTAGATGTAAACAAGTGTATAAAGAGGACATAATAAGAGGGACAAAATTCTGCAGAAAGAAATCTATAGTCAAAAAAAGGTAAAGCAGTCCAAGTTAAACACTGGTAGTAAGGTACAAAACAGTGATATAGTCAGAGTTCAATAGAAAGAGAGGAAGATATAAGTTCTATGAGCTACAGAGGTGATGGAAGGTTTTTAAGTAAGTTAAATCTAGAAATGAGCCTTATATCATCTGTAACCAAAATCATAACCAAAAAGGATGGAATAGAGCATGATCAAATGTATAGGAACAGGAACACACATAAGAGAATAACCTTTGGGATAGCAAGTTTAAAACTGAAAACTAAAGTAGTAACAAAAAAGTAAATCTATAACTAAATACTATAACTTAGGGGCACCATGAACAGTCTCTAGTATGAATAGAGAATGTGATCTGTATGTGCCATGACAAAAGCCTCTGTTTTTGACAATGTCACATAAACAGCTAAATGTAAATATTAAGGAAATAAATCGGGGCCAGGAATATAACCTAGTGGGTAGAGTGCTTGCCTTGTATACATGAAGCCCTGGGTTCGATTCCTCAGCACCACATATGCAGAAAAAGCCAGAAGTGGCGCCGTGGCTCAAGTGGTAGAGTGCTAGCCTTGAGCAAAAAGAAGCTAGGGACAGTGCTCAGGTCCTGAGTTCAAGCTCCAGGACTGGCAAAAAAAAAAGAAAAGAAATCTTTAAAGATTTTATATTAGTAGATTTTATATTATTTTATATTAGGGAAAGCAAAACAGGGCATAAGATATCACGAGAAATGTACACACTGCCCTACTATGTAACTGTACCCTTTTTGCACAACACCTTGTCAAAAAAATTTGTGTTCAATTAATAAATAAATTTTAAAAAAGATTTTATATTAGACCTTCCATGCATTCCCCTACTTAGCATGCTATATGTAATAAAATGTGTCAAATTGTAGCATGAAGTCATCAAAGCTTTTACATAATTATTAATCAAAGTACAGTTAACCCTGTGGCAAACCAATTGAATTTTTGAAAGTAAGCATGAAGTAATTCTTTTCTGTATGAAATTGATAAATATTGTGACTAAAGCAAAGAAGATACTAAAGCTACAGGGTTATAATTCAAAGTTATTAGACCTCTTGGCAAAATAAGGACAAGTCACTTTATTGCCATGAAGCTTGTAAAACCAGGCACAACATTAATGACAAAATGACTTACAGAAAGCAGAATGATCTATGGGCAAAGTTCCTGTAACAAACAATATCATAGGACATCCACAATATCTATGGCACATGATGTACAAGGGCAATTACTACCACATGTGGATGCCAGCAAGTATTTTTCTACAGTAAGACAAAATCAATGATGTGCAACTCTTAGCATAGGTGCAGTACACACACACACACACACGCATTCTCAAAACAAGTGTTCCATAACTATTTTGATTTTTGACCCTCACACTGCATACTGTAAAGATACACTATTTAAACAAAACGTTAGTTTTTAGAAACTTATAAATTTGCATATAGCTGTAAGAAATAATGCAAAGAGAAATTATGTAACATTTGTCCAGCTCCCCCAAGGATCCTTCTGGTTGCTCTCTTATAACCACACCCCATATCCTCACTTTCACCTACTCCTTAATTCCTGGAAGCCACTAATATGTCCTATAATTCTTTAATTTTTCAAGAAGTTATACATTTCAAATCACACAATATACAGTCTTTTGGAATTGCCTATTTAACTCACTATGATTATTTTAGATCTATTGAAGACGTTGCTTGTATCAATAAATTATTGGTGAGTAGTGCCCTAAGATATGTATGGACCAGCCACAGTTTAATCATTTGTATGTTTAAAGATGATCTGGCTTTCTGTGAATATTTGTATACAGATTTTTGTATGAATATGTCTTCATGTCTATGAAATAAATGCCTGTGAGTGCAATTGCTATCCTGCATAGTAGTCATATGTTTCACTATATAAGAAACTGCCCAAATCTTTCCCAGAATGACTACACCACTTTCATTGTCACCAGCAATGTTGGAGAGAGCCAGTTTCTCCCTATAAAAGGAAAGGTTTATAATCTAGTGAATATTTTTGTCAGTCATGATGATTAGAAAAAGTCAATTCTGAAAAGCATTATTCTTGAGCACAGGCCAGAAATATGTTGCTATGGAAATAATGTACACAAATGCCAAGTCATTCAATGCTCTATTGATTAGCAGTTAGTTATCAGCAATATGTCCTTTCACCATGATTCACTGTTTAAGACAATCATAAAATGGCAAATGTAATAAAAATGTGGCCTCAAAAGGGACCCCTACTTCACTGTTGGTATAAGTGTAAACTTGTTCAACCAGTCTGGAAAGCATTGTGGAGGTTCCTCAAAAGGCTAAACATAGAGTTCCTCTATGACCCAGCAACCCCATTTGGGGGCATCTACCCAAAGAATTACAAGCAAGATCACGCTAAAGCTACCAGCACAACTATGTTCATCGCAGCACAATTTATCATTGCTAAAATATGGAACCAACCCAAATTCCCCTCAGCAGATGAATGGATCAAGAAAATGTGGTACATATACAAAATGGAATTCTATGCCTTTATCAGAAAGAATGACATTGCCCCATTTGTAAGAAACTGGAAGGACTTGGAAAAAAATCATACTGAGTGAAGTGAACCAGACCCAAAGAAACATAGACTCTATGGTTTCCCTCATTGGGAATAATTAGTACATGTCTAGGGTAGTCCTAGCAGAAGATCACAATAGCTCAATAGCTATGTACATATGAATATATAAGATGATGCTAAGCAAAATGGACTCCAAGTTATGGAAATAAGTGGTTTGTCATTGTTGTTAGTTTCAATGTACCATGTGAAATTATGCTTTTTTCTTTTGTCTTTTTTCCCCAGGGTTTTACCCCTGATGTCACTGTAACTGACTTTCATACCCTGGGTATTGTACATACATGCATTGAAAGTAGGAAAGGGAAAGTGAACATCAAAATTGAGAGGCAAAGGGTAAAAGACAAACCAATGCAACAGCAATATTTACAAAACAATATGCTGTAAACCAACTGTACAACTCGGGGAGGGAGGTTGGAGAGGGGAAGGTGGGAGAAAAATGAGGGAGGAGGTAACAAGTTTGATAAGAAATGTACTCACTGTCTTATGTATCAAACTATAACCCCTCTGGACATCACTTTCACAATAAATTAATTAATAAAAATTAAAGCAAAACAAAAATGTGGCCTCTATGAGTATGTCTTCCCAATGGGAAAAGAGAGGAGGCATAAGAGAGGATAATGGGGGTGAGCAGTAAACATGACCAAAACTAATCATATGCAAATATGGAACTGTCATAATAAAACTCATTATTTTGTACAGTTAATAATTGTCACTAAACAGTGCAAAAACACTATGTCTTCACAGCCTGTTGGGCAAAGAAATGAGCAGCAAATAGCCTCCACTTGCCCACACTACCATGTCAGCTGTTGAGAGTAAGTGCTTTCCCACACAAGTTTTATTATACAAGAGATGGGGGAAGCCAGGCAACAGTGGCTCATGACTGTAATCCTAACTACTCAGAAGGCTGAGATCTGAGGATCATGGTTCAAAACCAGCCAGGCAGGAAAGTCCATGAGACTCTAATATCCAATTCATCACCAGAAAACCAGAAGTGGCACTGTGGCTCAAGTAGTAGAGCACTAGCCTTGAGCTAAAGAGCTCAGGAACAGTGCCCAGGCCCAGAGTTCAAGCCCATGACCCACAAAAAAAAAGATATGAGGAGAAAATCACTTGATAGTACCACTAAAGACCACTACTAACATTTAAAATTCCTTGCTTAAGAGGTGTTTCATAGTCAGATACTCAGAATCTAAAAGAAGATGTGTTATTAAAATAACCAGGGTATTTAAGAAAAACCAATTGTACAAATAATTTTATCATTAATTTATTTCTCCATCAGGTGCCAATGGCTCCTGCCTACAATCCTAGCTATTCAGAAAGCTGAAATCTGAGGATCAAGGTTCAAAGCCAATCTAGTTAGGAAAGTCCATAAGACTCTTCACTCAAATTAACCAGTAAAGAGCCAGAAATGGAACTGTGGCTCAAATAGTAGAGTGCCAGCCTTCATTGAAAGAGCCCAAGGACAGCATTCATGCCCTGAGTTCAAGCCACAATACCAGAAAAAAATCAACTCCTATTGTCCAATTCGTAACCTCATAATGCACCCTTGCGCAGAATTCTTCTTGATTGTCCCTATTATCTTACACCTGTTTCCCATTGTATGCTGCTATAACAAAATAACTTGGGCTGGATATAAACAAAAGAAGTTTACTTAACCCATAGTTTTGGATGTTGGAAATCCAAAATCTGGCAGCACTATTGGTTAATTTTCTGTCAAAGACATTATGACAAACAGCATCACGGTGGCAGGAGCACATGTGGAAGATAGCACATGGCAAGACCGGAAGGCAGAACAATTCAGGGGTCAGGCTACCTTTTGTTTGGTTGGTTGGTTTGCTGCTAGTCCTGGGGCTTGAACTCAAGGCCTGGGCACTGTCCCTGAGCTTCTTTTGCTCAAGGCTAGCACTCTACCATTTGGGTCACAGCTCAACTTCCATGATTCTCATAGTTAATTAGAAATAAGAGTCTCATAGGATGCCCCTCCCCAGGCTAGCTTCAAACTGTGATCCTCAGATCACAGCAGCCTGAGTAGCTAGGACTACACACCAACATCAGCACCCAGCCAGGCTCTTTTTATGCTATTTGCTCTATTTGGACACTAACTGAAGTCCTGCAAGAACTATACTAATCCTTTCCTTGGGTAAGCCACATAAGACAATTATCTCACCTTAAACCTCACTTCTTAAAGCTTCTAACCAACTCAACTCTGCCACACTGGAGATCAAGTTTCCAGCATGAGCCTTTAAAGAACAAACTATACCCAAATCACAACATAGCTACAGTATACTAACTATACCAAGTCGATGCCTCAGATTCTGCTCTGGGAGAATCCAACTAAAACATATTTATCAGATTTTGCCATTTTTATTACACTTGTCCTACAGTATTTAAAAGCATTATAAAGTAGTTTCACACAACATTGAGATTCCACTTCACCCCATTAAGAATGTCCATTATCAGGAAAACTAACAATAACAAATGCTGGAGAGGATGTGGCCAAAAGGGAACCATACTACATTGTTGGTGGGAATATAAACTTATTCAACCACTCTGGAAAGCGGTATGGAGGTTCCTCAGAAGGCTAAACATAGAGCTCCCCTACAACCCAGCAGCCCCACTTTTGGGCATCTACCCAAAAGATTACAAGCAAGACCACACTAAAGCCACCGGGACAACAATGTTCATCGCAGCACAGTTTGTCA